>NC_134646.1:59848209-60093209 GCF_030463565.1 Pelecanus crispus | reverse complement strand
GGTTTTATTCGGTCGCCCACACGTAAGGCTTGGATTAAATTGTCGTTGTTGTTATTGATCGTTATTATCTTTTATACTGGAAGGGAAAAAGCGATCCGAGAAGGGTATATGGGGGGGTGGGGGGTATGTCCGTGCCATGAAGCACATTCAATTTTGCACCTACTTTTTCTTCCTGCGGGAGGGAAAGAGGGGGGGGGGGGGGAGATGCGAACCCAAAGCACACTTAAAATACGCGGTCGAGACGGGGGGGGCGCTCCGGGAAACCCCTTTCCAAACACGACGTGACACCTGCAGCACCCCCGGAGCCGGCGAAGGAGGGTGGCATTCGGGGCCGGCGTTTGCCTCCGCCGGCCGCGGGCTGTTCCGCACCCGCGCAGGCTGCGCGCTGCCGCCCGCCGAGAGGGGCACTGCCATTTCGTCAGCCGCCTGGCATTAAATCTCTCCTCTCGGTGGGCAGCGGCGGGAATGCTGAGAGGAATCTCGCTGCTGTATAAACAAACAGTGAATATTTCCTATGATTTAAATGCGTAGATAATTAGCTTTATTACATTCATTACCCCCTTTATGTGCTCTGTAACAAGTCGGCAATTAAAGTAACAAACTCATAAAGTCTTTATAGGGGCATTTAAGCTCGCACAGTATTTGCCAAGCTAAGTAGTTTAATTCGAAGCCAGCGGTTGAGCACGGGCAATCTACAGCCTCCCGTGCTCCGCGCTGCCTTATTACACATTAAAAATGTTCTGCAACGACCGGGGGGGGGGGGGGTGTTATTTTTTGGGGCACGTCACTATGAGTTACCGGTGGGTAATAAAACAAAGCAGAAGATTCTTGAGCCGCTGAGGATCCGGGTGATAGTTTTATGGCGAGGTCTGATAGTTTTATTGCGGTCGCATGTTGTACAATGTGTATTTGATAAAGAACGGCCTTTGGTGGCCCGTGGACGCTTTTTTGTGCACCGGCGAAATGAAAATAAATGTGAACACGGTTTTAGTGCGAGGGTGGAAACAAATTGCGAGCTCTAAATGGTTCTCCCTTTATGGACACCAGACAAGAGGAGAAAAGCGCTGCAAACATCTGTCTTCCGTCCCGCAAATCTAAAGGGCACCAAAGAATGATGTGAATCTAAGTGTTACTACAGCGGGGATTTGTCTTTATTTACCCGCGCTCTCATGAATATGAATACGCGTTTGGGGCAGGGAGGTGCCTCGCCCCCTCTCAAACAACACAGGGCATTTAAAAAACTAAATTTCCGACTGCGTTTCCTCCGGGGGGCACCTTCTGTGCCGTCTTTCTCTCCCCGCAGCGGCACCGCGCTGCCTCCCGCTCCCGCACCCGGGGAAACGGAGCCGCGCCGGGGCTGCGGGGCCGCTCGGCACCGGCCCCCGCCACCGGCACCTGCCCCCGGGCCTCCCCCCCGGTGCCCCGCTGCTCGCGGGGCTTGGTTTTGCCCCCCCCCCACCACCCTCGCCCATGGTGTTTCGCCCGCTCCCCGGCTCCCCCTCCGCGGGGTTTGGGCTCCAGTTGTTCTTTCTACACGCGAGTGGCTCTGCCGAAAAAGTTGTAGCAAATGGGTAATTTGATTATTCCCACTATAGGCCAACTGCCTCAGCGGCCTTCCCCCACGCGTCTGTCTGGGGGCAGAGAAACCATCTCCAAGGAATAATCAAATCAAGGCGAAGTGTGGAAAAACCCCTTCTGATTTCCAGGCGACGCAAATAGAATTAGAGGTCTCCCGGTTGCTTCACCCCCCTCCTTTTATTTCTCTTTTTTTTTTTTCTTTTTTTTTTTTTTTTCCCTTCCAAAAGACCCCTTTTGTCTCGGTCGCAAACTCCGGCCCAGCGCGGGGTGCGCGGGGATGCGCGGCGGCGGGCGGAGGTGCGAGGCCGGGTGCTAGCCCGCCGGCGGGTGCGGGAAAAAAACCCCACGCCGGGCGTGTAAAAGCCACTTTTCTTGCCTCTCCTTCGCCGCCGAGAGGGGCCCGCTCCGCGCCCCCCCGGGCTGCCGGAGGAGTGCTGGGAGGCAGGGAACAGGCCGGCCCGCCCGCCCGAATGGAACACCAAATACCGGCGGGGGTTTCTTTTGCCTTGCTTTATTGGGAGGGGGCCGCCGGAGCCCCCCACCGTGCCGCCGGCGGTCCCTCGCCCTGCGGGGCCCGGGCGGGACGGGGTGCGCGGCTCAGCGCGGCGGCGGGACCGGCCCTTCGCGGCCCCCGCGGTGCGAAGCCGTGGCGGGTGGCAGCACCGGAGGGGCCGGTGACACCGGCGACACGTGTTGGCCATCCCCCGGCCAAAGCCTGGCTCTGCGGGGACACCTCCCTGCTCCCGCCGCAGCCACCTGCCACGCGGGGGGGGTTGCAAAATAAAAAAAAAAAAAAAAAAAAAAAAAAATCCTTTTTTTTTCTTTTTTTTTTTTGTTGTTTCTGCTGCTCCGCTCCCCGCTGCTGCGCAGGCTGGGCTCCGCGGCCCTGCGCGGAGGGAAGGGGGCCCCGGCGCTGGCTGCTCCGCGGTCCCCCGGCCGAGGGGGTTCTGTGCTCAGCGGGGCCGCCTCCCCCCTCTCCGCGCCTCTCCGCGCCTCTCCGCGCCTCCCCGCGCCTCCCCTCCGCGCTCGCTCGGGATGCCCGGCGGCCGGATGCGCTCTTGGCTGGTCTGCTGCTGCGTAATCGGTTGGCATGGGGGGATTTGCAGCAATAATAATAATAATGTAATACAAATAAAATATAATAATAGCAATAATAACAATGATGCTGCTGCCCCTGTTTTTCCCTGCCCCTTTCCCTGCGGCGGAGCGGCCTCTGCGCTTTGCCTTCCCCCCGGCCGCTGCTGCCTCGGCGGCGGCAACATCTGCTGGGCTGGAGGAGACGGGGAGCTTGAGCAGACGCACAGATGTAAAAGTGACATCTGCTTGTGACAAAGGAGCGGGAATTAGATTAGGCGGGGAGGCCTTTCTGCGATTAAAAAAAAAAAAAAAAAAGAAAGAAAAAAAGGAAAATGCTAGCTGCAGACTGTGTAAGCAGGGGAAGAGGATGTGAAAGGCAGAAATGCTCGTTGGGCAGCTGCTAGGACAGCCGGGGCAGCACAAGGGTCCTGGGAGCTGAAATAGCCCTAAGAGAAGGCTTTGCTTTTCCCTCCAGAAGCAGAGATGTGGCCGGGTCAAATCTTTCCGTCATTACGAGCAAAGGACAGCAGGCAGCGGGGCGCCGCTGGGACTCGGACACCGGCAGAGATGCCTTCCCGCAGCTCCTAACCACGCTCCTGGCATTGACTAGCCAAAGAGGCCCAGATTTGGACACTTCTTTTCTTTGTTCCCTGATGGAATAAATTAATAAATACAGGGAGGTTCGTAAAACTTAAAGCTAGAAGGCCTGGCTGTTGCTTGCCTTATGAACTGTCCTATTTTGGTCCCATTAAAAAAAAAAAAATCAACAAAACCAACAT
Source organism: Pelecanus crispus (assembly GCF_030463565.1). Classification (NCBI taxonomy): domain Eukaryota; kingdom Metazoa; phylum Chordata; class Aves; order Pelecaniformes; family Pelecanidae; genus Pelecanus; species Pelecanus crispus. The sequence continues at coordinate 60,089,775 of NC_134646.1, read as the reverse complement.
AACCCCATAAGACCACAGGCTTAAGTTTGTGTGTGTTTGGTAAAGCAGAAACACATAGCAAAGCTGTGCTTGTCCATTCAGCTGCACCCAGGAGAGTCTTTACCTGCATCAACCTATACTGCTTATCAAGGAAAAACCCCACCCCACACATTATAAATGCTATAGTCTTTACCTTCTGTTTTGTAAGCAATGCTTTTCCCAGTTATATAAATACTGATACTGAACTTCATGCCTTTGTTTTTTAAACACTAGCGCTTTTACATGTAGGGATACTTGATGCCCTTTGCAGAGCAGCACACAGGAGAAATAGTAGGATTGCATTATATTTCAAATTGTAGAAAAAATGCGCCGTATCACAAAAATAGCAAGTTACAGAGTGTAACGCGCTGTGCACTGGGGCAGATTTAGTAATGCCTCTTATAGGGCCTTGCCTCTAAGCTCAATGAAGTTGGTCAAAACCTGCTGAACCTTTTAAAGACTATGATTTCAGCAGAGTGTGGATTAGGCCCTTAGTGTTGAATAGCCTGCGGGACTGCAGCTTGCCTGTGCAAGCTGATCCTTAACCTAGTTACAAAGGTATGGAGTGAGAGTGTGACGCCTTTGTCGGTAATGGGGCCGAGGAATGAGAAGATTGGATCACAGAAATTGAGGGGCCTCTCATAAAATGCACAGAGCAGGATGGGGCGAGAGCGACTGCAGTGAAAATAGCTTGAAGGAGAATTAAGGAAGTCCTGTTGATAGAAAAAAAATGCACTTTATGCGCTTATTATGGCCAAAAAGTGCCAGTCCACCTATCCCCCTTGCAAGTACAGAAGCACAGCGAAATGCATGGATGACTCACACGTAAGGATCTCTGTCCTGTACAATTGCAGATACGTATTTGGGTTGTTTAATGAAAAGCACGCTTATGAGTTCAAAAAAACTCTAGGTTTTGGTATTTGCTGGTGTTTTGGTATTTACATCATAAGGTCTAGATACAAACTCCAGCTCTCTGAAGGCCTTGAAACTGCTGGTAGAGATTTGCCAAGGGAAGGGTCCTTCTGTACGTGCCCTGCTTCTTCTGTTCTTCCTCTAAGCAATCATCACTGGCCGCTATCAGACCTATGGCCTGACCCAATTATGGCAATTTTATGTTTCTATGCCTGTTTGTGTCAATGAATCCAATGAGGTTGAATGAGGCAGTAAGCAAGATGGAAAGGTATGTTCTTCCCACAGTGAAGGATAACGATGTCTAAGTCAAGAGGTCATAGGAAAGTTAAAAGGGCCTCTTTTCTCAGAATAAGTAGCCAGTGACAGGGAGGCAGGGTTTGGCAATCCTGAATTCCTGCCTGTAAGGATGCACTGTGCCTTCAGGCAAGGTACTTCCAGCTCCGGCACAAGGGAATGGGCTAGCAGAAGGAAATAGTGTTAAGCTGTTTAATCAAAGGTCTCCGTGTTGGCTCTGCTGAGGAGCAGCTCCCGCGTAAAACCGTAACATGCCCTGCTCCGCTCACAGGAGCAACAGGTCCGAGCAACGCTGCCTGCCTTAGAGAGTAATGGTAACGAGCCAGTCTTAAACGATGAGCAAGAAAACACCTAGTCAAATGGGCTGGGACCTTTTCCTTAGTGATTCCAATAGAGAGAATTTGCTCAGGTTTGAAGTGAGAGCTCCATTCCCACTAACAGTCCCTGCGTGCGTGTCAGCTGTTGTTACTGGAGCCACAGCTGGATCACTGCTCTTGGCTGGGGTGTCACCACTGCGGATCCAGTCCTGGTTACATTGTTCGGTCGCTCCTCTGCTTCTTTTGATTGTATCAGCTATATTATTTCTATAAGACAACTTATCGAAGCTTGGCTGCATTTGCTCTGCTGTTTTTTTAAGTAGCACTCCAGTTTGCAAATGATTCCTGATGGATGGTCACAGGGCCCTATGCGAAAGCGTCACAACACTGGCAGCTGTTCATTTTTAGCCTCCCAGTAAAAATTATTCAAATCGACCACTCAATCAATCAATGAATCAATCAGATTACTACCAGTCAGCCCCAAGTGCTAACCTGAAAGTACAACACCACCTTCCACTTAATCAATGGTCTTTTAATTTTATTGCAGTCAGAAGAAGTTCACAGGCTCCTTCACTGAAACTCAAGTTATATAAGGTCCATCTTTTGCTAAGGGAGTGCAAGAAGGGAGTTGGTGGGACGTTGAGATGCCAATGGTCCAACTCAGACTCCCGCTTTTAGGATTTCAGAAAAGGGAGTGAAAATACCTGGCAAGTGTTGGCTGAAGAGGGAAGGCAGTATAGAAGTTTCCAGTTGTTGGAGACGACAGGAGGTGGAGCTGAACTTGTATGAAAAGCAGATGTAAGAATTAAACTACATCTTTTTTATGCTGACCACATATCTTCCTCAAGCTGATTATGCTTGATGTGAAGGGGCCTTAAATTAAGGGTAAATTATCTGTTTACATTAATAGAGAATATGAATGGGTAATAGCTTCAGATGAGAACAAGACTGCAGTTTTTACTAAAACCTTTTATGTAATCCCTGCTTGAATCTCTCTTGGAAAATGTGGGTTTATGTGTGTACTCTGGGACCTTGTGCTGTGCCATTAACTAAAATAATTGCCTATATCCAGACAGGCGCTGAAAGGATTGGCACTGGGTCAGTTCTTAAAAGTTTATTTGCAATCTGTAAGAAGATTTTTTTCTAATGCATTTATAGGCATTGTTCTAGTTAATACTCATGTAAATAGCACATTAATTGAGTTTTCAGATTCTGTAATTGTATACTGAAATATGCTGACATCTTCAAAAGTAAAGAAAGTGATGTGTGAAGGTAAGTAGACAGTAGGACATATACTAATACGCATTGTGTTTACACACAGTCTATCCAGAGAACCAAACAGGACATGACAGGGCTCTAACAAACTTGCAATGTAATTTAAATTACTTCGGGTCAGCCATTAGAGTTTGTCCCCTGCTGAGTTGGACTCTGGAGTCCAATGAAGTTTTTACTTTGTAATTGTGTCGTGGCTGGGCGTGTGTGTGGGAGATGCAGTTCCTATATAATATAAACTCATTGCAGTTACTCTTGCTTTTATCACTTCCAATATTACAGGTTTCGTTTAGAAGGCCACTGCTGCTGGAAGGAATTTATGAAGCCAGATGAGCCTGAAGTTCTTGAGGTTTTGTTTGCTTGCAACATGGACTCCATCCAAAAGTGTACAGGAAAATGGTGCCTGGAATTGAAGGTGAATGTTGTGACCATATTGACCTGTCCCTTGCAGGGACTGGATTCCTCCACCCTTACTTCAGCTTCTTGGTAGACTTCAACATGAACTATAACTTCATTTGGGAAAGAAGGGTCACAGCTCTGTCATACATAATGAAAGGCAGAAGATCCTTCAGCAGTAACCCCACAATCCCAAGCAGTGATGGCTCTAGATGGATTTTGAGGTTGAGAACCATTTTCAGGTCTTGGCAGATGATGGGAAAGGAGCACATCTCAGCTGAGGCAAGTGACAATCTCTGGTTGTTCCTTGGGTCCCTTGGCTTCTGTGAGGAATCTGGGATGGCTCCTTTTAGGATGAACCTGTGATGAATCCACTTTTGGCTAGTTTTTGCTCAGGCCCCATAGATGGTCAGGTGAGATAAAAGCAATTGCATTCTACGTGCTGATTTCAGTGACGCTGAAGTGACTGAGTATCATCAGCATGTAGCACTCTTCCCAGACACGCTGCATTCTGCCCTTCAGGTTTTCCATGCCAGTGAGATCCAGGTCTGCTCCAAGTAAATCAATGGAGATGTTGCTGTTGTTTTTAGCAGAAACTGTGTTGGCTCTGTGGGTACATGTGTGTGTACAGATGGGGAAGGGGATCTTCACCTGGATATCTGCAGCAAAGGTGCGTAATTATCCCTGACCACTGGGTAGATTTCAAGTTGGTAACCACCAGGAAAAATCAACATAATGGTTTATGCTGAAACTTGGCTAATGTTGAAAACAGGGATTTAGTAGGAAGAAGTACATCAGCAGTATTGAGAAGATCAAAAGCTATTTGAGTATCATCCTGTATGCCTATCTAATGGGAGAGAAGAAATGGGGGTGTGGGACCCATAGGATTTTTGCATCTGTATTGAAAAATCATCAAAGCAAGAACAGTTTCATAATAAACTATGTTATTTACATAATTCAGAGAGGCTCAGTAGAAGGCTGTTATTCCAGCAGTCTTTATGCCAGGTCCTGAACAACCACATTGAGAATTGGAATGAGATTCTGAGGGCCTCTTGCTCCTAAATCGCATAACCACTTTTGCTACCAGTGCTTTGTTCTTAGGATACCGAATATGGCTCCAGACAACAGACAGTATCAGAAAGATGCCATTATTTCAGAGAGATAAAGGAAAGAGATTTGGGAAAGCAGTAAGAATAAAAATCTAAGTCTACTAGTAGGATCTAAATTCAAGTTTTGGGACAGGGTGATCTACATTTTTACCAACAGCTTTTCATACAGAACAGCTGAATCCAGTTTTACTAGTCAAAATAGTTGGATATTGGTATGTATGTATTTCACTTAGAAAATCCCACATGTCAACAGATCACAGAAAAGTCATATTAGTATTGATGTGAAATCAAATGGTCATGCTTGGATCAATACCTTATAATAGTATTATGATGTTTTGGGAATATGAAATGCAAATTAGCGGTGATTGAAATAGCATTCTCATCTTATACTTTAAATAATATATATTCTGTGTTTTGCACATCATTACATCATATGCACACACATCCACCATACCTACACTTGCATATAATGTATACCTAATAGTATATCATGACCGATGAATTGTGCCATTGGGCAGCTGTGATTTGCCTGTAAGACTGTGAAAATTGTAGAGAAAATTATGATGCCAAGAGGAATTTGCTTGAAGAAAGCCTTCGTAACTACTGAATGAAGGTCTTTGTATTTGACCCAACGAGAAAATTTGGCAAGATAAAGCAATTATAATCCTGGGATAAGCAAAATTTTTTGTTCCCCCTCATTTTATATAATACGCAGCCTTTATATTACATTGGGATACAAAATATAACTCTCTGGATTACTTCTATGTTATATTCTATAAAATCATTTAATCATAATGACAAAGTATTCTTTTAAACTCCTAACTATTTGCAATTTTGATGCTTTCCTTCTTATTTGTTATTCTAATTTAAGATTGCTGTTGAATACAGAATCACAGGGCACTGTATTGTAAAGTATTTTGAGTCTGATTTATCCTTTGGTATTAATGATTACAGAAGATTTTGTCACCAAGATAACTGCTTCATATTTGAAGGGATATAACCTATGTATTTCATATTATTCAGTGAGCTGAACTTGTGCACTAGGGATGTTTATACTGGGCACAAAGATACCTTATATTTCTTCTACACGGTGTGCCCAGCAACAAAATGGAAATGTCTTCCACTATGACATATCTCATCTTTTTCAGCACTGTAGTGGGATGACAGAGGAAGGTGAAAGAGAAGGGGAAAAGAGGAAGACTCCTAGGCAGTGTTCAGAACCAGGGTGATCAACAGTAAGAATACACACCTTTTAGCTGTCAAGGACTACACTGTTGGTGAAATGGAAAAAGAGGTGGCAAAAGTCATTCTGCAGAGAATAAGAAAAAGTTAAGACAGAAGAAATGTATGCAGGAGAGAACTGTGTGCTCAAAGAGCTCCTGGAAAAGATGTATGCAGTGACAAAGAAACAAGGAGGCAGCAGAAGATGGAACACAAGACAAGTTGCTAAACGGATGAAAACCGATGAAAGATGTTGTGATACCTGATGAGGCCACCCCACATTCAAAATTGGTCTGAGGACGAAGCATTTGTGGAAAAACAAATTCTCTCTCATATGAGAGCTTAAAACCCAAATGCTCCCTTCTCCCGGTAGGTGCTGAAGAAGCTGGGATATTTGCCGTAGAAATGGGACGTTGTGCTGAAGTTCATGGTGAAGATGTCCATACTTCCCATGGCATGAACTCCAGACTGGTTTCTCCTGTCCACTATAGAAATAGCTACACTTTGATAAATGCATTTTAGGTATACATGTGATATCTGTCTCGCTTGCACATTCGAGGCATACTCCCTCATTGTCAGAGCATCTTCTGCATCTTCTAGAGATCTCCATCATCTCTCTGGATTGTTGCTTGCAATATGTCAGCCCGGTACAGGAAAGTGAGGTTACAGCCAAACATCTCCTTCCTCCCAGTTCTTTGAGGGCTGTCAGGGAGGAATTGGAGCCTCACACCAGAAGAGTTATTTAGTCCAAACCCGCCTTTTCCGGGCACCGCTGGGAAAAGTGCTGTCATTCTCTGCCATTCTCCTGACCGCTGTAGTCTCTGCTGTACCTGGCCATTGTATAGACCACAAATAGTCTTTTTCTTTCTTTTTATACTTCTACTTAACTGTGAGCTAACTGGCACAACTGAGAATTGTGTTTGAAAGTGTATAGCTACCTGTAAAAGCTTCTTTTATGTTTTCTATAAAAGATACTCCATAAGAATAAATTGCACTGTATTGTGTTTACATCTTATCAGCTGCTTCTGACTTGATGTTATAATAATGGAACTTTTATAATGCAAATAACTACATGTAAGGGCCACAGAAAATCAATAGCTAGATATTTTAACATCCTGTTTAAAATTAACCAAAATATTTCAGAAAGGTTATGTACCTTTGCCCAGGAGCTACTTTTTAAAGCAGGATAAAAATTACTTGTTTTGATTGCATGCAAGTCAAGTGACTTGGTTAGCTATTTAAGAGTTAACCACAGGAAAGATTTTGCTTTCCAAAACTGAGACCTTTTTTTCTAGCCTTAAAATAAACCCCATTTCAAGCTATTTTTTCTAGTAAGTAGGCAGAAATCTGGGCTGAAAATTTACATTGCCAGTTTCAAACAAGCACAGATTTGAATATGTCTGTTTCTAATAAACAGACAAGTAGCACCCAGCTCTGCCCAAATCTTAGGGTTTAACAAACCTGTGCGTTTTTGAAGGGAGAAGCAGGATTCTTCAGAAAACTGCTAAGTCAGATGCTGCTGGAGAAGGGCTGTGATTTCTTGGATGCATTAATGTACTCTTAGGTAGGAAAGCACACAAAATGAATTGTTTTAATTTCATTTGTGTTTCTTCAAGAATGACACAACCTATCTAAGCATCCATTTACTTTCATTGCCTTCCACGTAATAAGCTCTTGTGTCTTTGCGCATCCTCAGATTTAAAGGCACGTGAAATAAAGCCTTTTGAAAGCTTAGTACTGGAAGTTGCGCTCTCTCAGCCATGCAGTGCCCTCCCTCAGTTAGGAGGCAGGATGAGTTTGAGACAGATCAAGAGGGAGCCATGACTACGCTTGTGTCTATGGCCAAAGTGGAACCATGTTGGTCTGGCTATTTCTGATCTAAACTGGGTAATCAGTGTCTGCAAGGCACAGCACGCTTCGTCCCCAGTTTTGCAGACCTTGTGTATAAATTTCTATAGGCATCGCATGGACAGGATCTCTAAAATGGGATTCTTTACTCTTTACATTGCTATAAGCCAAACAAATATAATGAATCCTCAAGGGTGATAATACAGACAAGGTTTCACCATTGCTGACAACTGCTGGAAAGCTGTGACTTCATACTACTTTGCCCACGAGCTATGAAATGGCTATTTCCATAATATCATTGCACTAACTGTTCCTCCTATAAGTTACTACAATGACAATGAATCCCTATAACCCAGGGATTGCCAGTAATGAAGAATAAATAGCTTTTTGATAGAGGGACAGGCTGGGGTTACTAACTGCAGCTTCAACGGTTGGAACTGGGCATCATTGATAATACTGCCTAAATTTAATTACTTCGTTTTGTGACACACAGTATCCCCCTTGTCTTAGCCTAATTGTTTTGACTTGCTATTGTGGGGAGAATAGTTTGTGCCTGGAAAGGAAAGAAAAGGTGATTTTGAAGTTATAAAAGAATGTGAATTAGTTTTCTGTTATTTATAGCAGAGTATAAATATAGCAGACCATATAACATCTTTCTGTTATTTGAAGCATTCACGACAATCACTGTAATCCCTGAGCTTACTTTCAAAGGACATTGTCCAACAGTTGCACTAAATAATCTAATAGCTGAGCCAGAAAAGAAGTCTATTGTTATTTATGTTACAAGATGAATACAATCATGTGTAGTTCTAAACCATGCTGTGAAGCCATGAGAACAGAAAGCCTAGACTAGTTCATAAAAGCTCTTTGACACCCATCAGAGGAAAGTGTGTTCCATATTAACTATGGAAGAAAGTAATTATATCTAACAAAAACCAGAAAATAACGTTATGAATCTATGCATAGAATTAATTTACCCCAACAGACATTTTTTCTTAAATATTTTTCATACTTTGATTCTAAATTGTGCCACTATGGGTTTTAGGTAAATAAATGTATTTGACTTCATTTTCTCTTTTCTTTTACTAGACTAATTTTGTTTTCAGAAAGAGATATGTCAGATTTATCTTTTGTTAGTTTTAACATCAGGATATCATCTGAAGATTTGTGTAAGAGATAGATTTATGAATAGGTGGTGTCTATTTCCATTTTAAATTCTCCTTACTTACTGTTGTTGCCATCATTGTTATCATTATCATGGCATCTGTAAGGCTGCAGAATGTGGCATTTTAAAGATATGTTTGCTAGTGGCTTTTTCAATTTCTGTTTAACTAAAATGTTTTCTACTTCATCTAACTACCCTTACAATTTACATTAGACAACACTCCATCAATAAAACCATCAAAATGATCTACTACATTGTAGACAAAAGTTATTGTGTCAAGTTGACACTAATCAGTTAATTCCAGTAAACCTTCAGATAAACAAAAGCTTGTTGTCTATTACTGATGTGTGTGATTAGCCCCCTGTATGTCCTATAGCTATGCACATCTATAGAGATGTATCTGGCAGACACTTGGCCTGAGGGCTCTATATGTAAACCAGGACAGGATCTATAGTTAATGATGTTGACCCTGACTCCCTCAACAGAGATTGGATTCAGTCCTCATAATATCCCGACAGCTGATATGTATACTGTGCTAATAATATTATCAATTACTTATGCTACTGTGATTCCCGGTGTTTAGAGCTGATAAAAGGTTCTTTCACGTTTCTTTTTTCTGCATCCCAGCTACCCTACTGATTGTGTGTTAGTTGGATATTTTTCATCCTGAAGCCCATTTATTTCATAACTGTAGCTAAGCTAGTGGGTAATATTTGAAGCTAGGATGTCCCATGTCCTACATTCTGGGTAACATGGTAATTTTTCATTTTGTTTTTCTCTTTCACATTTCTTTTATTCTAGAAAAGATGGACTGAGTATTTATCTACAGCTTCTGTGACTTTAGTCTAGAACGTCTATAGAAACAGCTAGTGATCTGAGAGGTCTCTAGGTGTATGTGTTCAACTGGAGAAGCTTCAAAAGTCTGGCATTTTCTGAAAGCCAGACCTGTGTGCCATTGCTTTCAACTGGGGCAGTCAAAAACCAGCAGTCTGAAGTCTGTAGATACTTCCAAAAGTTCAGCCATAATAACGTAAATGCTGGTCCTTCTGACCACCTCTGTCACTGCAGAACACTTCTGCCTCACCCAGCATGTCAAATGGGTAGTGAAGGGCTGTGTACAGTGACGATCAGAGATTTGGGGCATATTTAAGCCTGGGCAAAGCCCTTGGATATAGTATAAACAGCATGATGTTGCTCTCAAGATACCTTTTGCAGTAAATAGATTTTGGGGTTTTTGTGCTGGAGCAAGCAAGGTAAGCACACGGGGCTTTACTCACTCCTGTGAATTTCGTATACTGGGTGTGTACCAGCCTCCAGATTGTGCCTTCTCTGGGGCAGGGACCTACCCTTCTCTAGGCTTGCAAAGCATTAAGTACATATGATACACTTACCCAGAGAGCAGATAATTACAGCATGAAGGAAGGCTTTATGCCTTGGCAAAGTCTTTCTCTATCCTGCTCTTCTTGCACATACAGAAGGTGGTCTTCTCGCTTTCAGTCGCCATGAAGTGCCCTGCTCAGCATGGGCTGGGAGCTGTGAGCAGCCCAGTTCTTCCTCCAAGCAGCCAGATAGCAAGGTTGGGCTGCACTTCCATGCACTGAGCAGCTCTGGTTGAAATGATGACAGGGACCACTGTTAAAAATTAAATTCTGCCTTATTTTTTGTGCAGTTCTTGTGAGTCACATTCGCGAATAGTAGCGAGAGATTTAATGATCGCATATTTTTTATCTTATTTCACTTCGGTCGATGCCAATTTTTTTCTGTTACTGTCGACTTAGAGCTCAAAGTAATTTAGTAATTGATTCTAAGCACGGCAGCTCGCCAATGGCAGCTCTCCATTCAGGGGAATATCTTTGCTAATTTTATCCATCAGAATGAGATTACCATGCTAATCTCTCCCAGCCCTAGTACCTTGGTCAGTTGGGACACACTGATGCAAATGATGTTATTAAACACAAACCCTTCACCCAAGACAGGAGAAAAATGAAAACAGGAGAGATGAGCACATCAGAATCCGTTACAAGGATTTCTAAGGCTGAGCTGGCATTGTCTGCGTGTGTCCTCTTCATCACCCCTGAGCTCTCGTGCATCCAGCTCTCCCATTTTTGAAACAATCTATGGTTGCTTGCTTGATTATATCCATTTTTTTTTTTTCTCCTCAGAAAGATTTGGCTACATTTACACATTCTTAGCTTGTAAGGTGTAGCAGCCATGGCTGTTATAAGAGAAGCTTTTTTCCTCTGCAAGGGTCTATTTGTAGCCTGTATCCATTAGTAAGGTCTATCAGCATTTCAAATCTCTTTTTTCTTAGGTTAGAAAGGATGCACTGCATGTGGCTGCTCTGAGTGACAGTGCTGTAATCCCCTTTATCTTAATCATGGGTGCTTTTGAGAGGACCCCTCTGTTCTTGGCCATTCAGGAGAAAAGAAGCCTTCAGTTAAGGTTTTCATCTGCTGCTTTTTCTGCGATGGAGCCCTGTTTTGGAGTATGTCCATCAGCTTGGTAACTCCATCTTGTAAAGGATGGAGATCTCTGGCACGAGTCCTGCAAAGCACTAAAGCATATGCTTAACTTGCAGGGGCCACGCAGAGCTCCGGCTGTTAACTCCCTCTGCTCGGCATAATGGGATCTGCTGATAACCAGGCCTTGTCTAGCTCTGCCTGATTTCAGATCCACTTTCAATCAATAAGAAGCCTTTTAAAATAAGGCCAAATTTGACCCTGAAAAGCAGTTTTGGCCCATCTGTAATTTAGATCAGTTCCATCGAAAGTGCAGACTGTTTGGCAGATGCTGCTGAAAAAATAGAGTAGAAAGACCAGCATCTATTTGTACAATGCATGCCACTGATTCTTGGTGTTCCATGACGTATTAATAATTATTTGTTGTTTTTCTTCAGGAAACAAAAGAGAACATTTCCCCAAGTCATGACTCACACAATCCAGAAACTACAAGGATCTCATTTGTTCTTCTGAAGCTCCTAAACTTTCTGCTTAGGTAATTACAAAGACAGATTTCAGAACTTCTCTCTTGCCCCTAACACATCATCTCATTACAAGAACCACTATGAATGACAGAAAGTAATTTGTTTAATTGCATTAACATTTTTATTATAAAACCACAACAGAACCATGTATAATATGTTAATTTGTTTTCTGCCATTTGTTTTGTTTAATTCTATTTTCTTTTTAGTTTGTTTAATTTATTATTTTTTCTTTTGTAATCAGCTTTAAAACAAAGTTGAAAATGGAGATATGCTTTCAGAAGATCAAAAAATAGAAGATATACGTAGCTGCATAAGAGATTAAACTAGCCTGAATAAATGTACAGAATGTATTTTCTGGCTTATATTTGAACAGAAAAAGGAAAGAGATCTCAAAATACTCAATTCAAAGGTTAAAAATGCAAACCGTGGCTGCCTCTAGAAGAGTTACACTCCCAAGAGTGATTATCTGAAAGTTTAAATTCTCAAGGGCAAATTAGGAGAAGCACTTGTGGGCGGTGTATGTCACCGTCTACTTTTATCAAGCCAATATTTTTGATAGACATATATATTGTGTTGGCAGTTCAGAGAGTTCACCAAACACCCCAGTTCTTGAGAAAAGCTCAGATCTGGAAATTTACTTAGAATTGCGGCTTTCGGTGCAGCAGAGCCAGAGGTCGGCAGCGCTGCGACACGGCCGCCCCGGGGGCCAGGTGCTGCTCCCTGTGCTCCTCCCCGCGCTGCTGGGGCAGCATCCGGAGCATCACCGCACGGCAATGTCAGCGGGAAGGTGAGCGAGAGGTGCTCTGCCTGCTGCTGAAACGCTCCTCTTCCTCACGAGCCCTGCAGAGAAGGCATCATTTGTAGACAAATGCTGTCCAATGTCTGACTTAATTCTCATTACCTTGGTTTTTATGGGTGATCATTAAATCTTTTTTGAAGTTAAAGATATTCTCTCCTAGAATGGACAGACATTTCTGAACGGAGTACCTTAGGAGAGAAAATACAGAACGTTTTGTAAACGGCAGGAGCACTCACTTCAGGCTGTCTTCTCAGTTCATTGATGTTGCAGAACTGCCATAAATACCTGCTTATTCAGCTAATTGATGTAGTCCTTCCTATACTTGTAAACTAGTTACGCAGCACTCCCCTCCTACTTCAAGAAGCTGTAAGAAGTGGTGTAGAAAAACAGCTGGGCTATGATTCTTTTGGTCAGCAGAAGATACGGTTGTTCAGTCAGAGCAAGGGCAAGATCCAAGGCTACCATACAGCAAATGGGCTCAGGTATTTTCCAAATGGAAAACAGCTAAGCTGCTTTTACCAAAGTGGTAGCATCTGGTGCTTAAGGTGTCATGCTCTCAGGTGTGGTTACTCACACAGCCATGCCTGCAGCTGCACGCCTGGCATCTTCCTCTGCTTGCTGCTTGCCAGGCAGCTCTGGGGCAAAGGGATTTTTACAGACCGTGCCAGTGAATGGGGCCTGGCACCATTTGGGCTATAAGCATGAATATAGCCTGAGGGGCCTCCCAGGGTTTCCTCACCTCTCCACCTCAGACGAGGTTGAGGTCGGCCGCTTCCTGAAGAATGGCAGAATCAGAGTCTCTCCAGCCACCTTGGGGCCCCAGTGGCAGGTAAACAACGGCAGGGAAGACAGTGAGGAGCTTATTCTGCTACAGTAGACACCAAGAGATTTGGTTGACATGTTGGAAAACAGTCACCAAACAACCCAGTGTGTTCGCAAAGTCCATCTGAACGTCAGAGCAGGTCCTGACTGCCGTGTGGTTTCCCACCTGGGCACTGCTCGGCCCTAGGTGCTGGGGGTCCCTGCTGGGAGGCTCCCCCGACACTGCTGACCTCAGCCCCTTCCCTTTGCTCATGGTCCTTACACGTACTGTTGGGCTCTCTTTGAGGGCAACCTGGTCCTCAGAGCAGACTCTGGTGTTTTGCTGGCCTTTTTCCTCCTGCTCTCATCTCTGAAGAGCATCACTGCACAGCAGTCGCGTGTCCGTGAAAGTGCTCTCCTTTATCAGGAAGTCTGATTTTTCTTGATAGCTGACTCTTAAAGCACACACAGTCAAAACACCCCATTCTTCCCTGTAGCCAGTCTGGGTTTCAATCTCCTGCCCGTACCCTTTAATGGGCCACCTGCCCATTGAAGAGCTTTAGACCAGTCTCTTGCTTACGGTGTCTAATACCTGTTTGCTTGTGATGCCACATTATTGTATGTAGCAAGAAGCAAGAGTTATAGAAGTGCCATATAGACTGGACAGGTTTCAGTTAATCCCTGGCGCTGCATAGAGAGCCTACATGCATGCAAAGGTGTCAGGGGAAGATACGAAAATAAACTCTGCCTGACTTGGTGTCATCTGAAAAACTGGTCTGCAGAGGATCCTGCTGCTTCCAGTCTCATATTCTGCTATATAACAACCTACATAGGGCTGAAACCAAAATCTACCGGGGGGCAGTTACTGCTGTATCATCATTTTGTCCATAGCAAGATGAAAGGAACAGCAGAAGGAAGGCAAGGCTTTTTATGTGGCAATAAAAGAAGAATATTAAAATTGCTGCTGTACAGAAAAAAAAAAAAAGCGCTGAAACAGGGACATCTATACGGATATCTGGTGCAGAGGCTGATGGACATCTCCTGAGGGAGCGGGACGCCTGTGGGTAGGTGTGGTGTGGGACTCAGGATATGGGGCTCTGCCTGCAGCTTGATCACTCCTCTCCCCCTCGTACTTGTGTCCCCTCCCATTGGGTGCTGGCAGGGTCTCCAGGCATGAGGTGACGCAGAGTTATATGGGGACAGTCTCCTGGCAAAGGGCTCCTGGCGTGGTGCAGCTTGCAAGAGAGCTCCGGTCGAGGCTTGTGTGCTGTTCTCACTGCAAGAGGTGTAACATGTTGCCACTGCTTAATTCGACATTATTTCCCACAAAGGACAAGAGATAAACAGAAAAAAAACAAACCAAACCAAAACAAAACAGTAGAAGCCTCTGATTTTCTCTCCCCCACTGGGGAAGGGACGTGGAAGAGCACTCATGCCCACAGAAATACGGTGGTCGATTTTCTACACCACGTGAGCACAGCTGCACTTGAGGCTTACCTTGAAACTCTGTGTGCGTTCATTGATAACCCCATTATGAAATTCAAGAGACCTAATGCAATTTTGTCTAGGAAGATTTACTTGTTAAAAGGAAAACAACTTTCACATAAATAATTTACTACAACAGAAAAATAATCCTCTGTGCTATCATCCTTGCATTGAAACTAATCGAAAGGAGTTATTTTTAAATTGCTTGGAAGTAAACTGCTCTCGTTTCGTTGTCAATAAATACGCTCCATTTCAGCACAGCACTTCACTAAATGCATCTGAATTTTCAAGGGGGGCAGGAATTGATCAGAATTTTTTAAAAAGTACAGGAAGAAAAAGTTCCTACAGAAAACTTGCATGCTGGAAAATTCACGATTCCTTTAATAACCTGAAAATGAGGCTTGGTTCCTGTATTGATTCAGGTCCAATGTCTGCTTTGCCATTGAAATTTTGCCATTGACCTCAGTGGGAACAGATCTTTAATCCTCTGCTGGAATGGATTTGTCTAAATCCTGGAAAACCAGCAGAATTTAAACTCGATAAGCAGCACTTAGAATTTTAACAGACGTATGAAAGGTTTTGTTTGACTTCTTGATCTGACCAAAACAGAAAGATATAATAACAATTACTAAGGCTTTTTTTTCTTCTTTCTTATCTTCTTCTTGTTTAACTTTTCACCAGTTTCATCTGACCTATCAGCAGGAGCTGCAAGGACTGCTAACTCCACTTGCATTTTTAAACACGCCTTTCCCTTTTACGTATGTCAAATCAAGTAAGAGTACCTGCATTTTCAGTTAATCTAGGCAATATTTTCTAGACAAATATTGTGTCTGTTCAGGATAATTCTTTTTCTGATTTTCCTTCTGTCCCACTTCCTGGTCCTCACACTATTCTGGTTTTCTGCAAAGATGTGTTTTCCCCTGTGGGGGCTGCAGGTGCTTGAAAAAAAGGCAAAATCAACTTTCAGAAATGCGCGGTAGGAGCAGTTCTGAGCTTGGGAAGATGGTGGGTGTCGAGCCACACATCACCACCATCAAAATCCCTGTGTCAAATCCCAGCTGGGCCACCCAGCAAACCCCGTCCTGCTTTGGCATTTTAGTTCATCAGTGGGGTTTGGGTTGAAACAAGCATGGATTTGGTTTGTGCTTATGCTGAACAGGCTTCAAGTCCAAGGGCTGGTGTTACAGGGGCTAGAATATACAAGCTGAGTATCCATATGTGACACTGAGATGAAGTCTATACACATGTGTTCTTAGAATTAAAAGCTAGAAATAATTACAATTTTTGTTTAAATAAAAGTTCTGGGTAAACAAATGGCCTTTCAGTACAAGGACAAGTCGTCTTTACTGGTTTTCGCCAGTGGTTTGTAATAAAAGCTGCAAAGTGAACAATTTTGATTTCCAAAACCTGACATTTTTCATTAGAAAATATATAAAGGCGTGGAGAATTTGTGGGTGACTATTTTGATTGAAAAGTCTCTTTCTAATGACAACAGTTTGCTTTATTGGAAAATGGTCCCAGAAAATGCTTACCATTAACTTGAAATCTCTCTGAAAGACTGATTTGATTTTATGTACTAGGTGTTGAGTTCCGAGGATTCAGCAGTAAGTGCTTGTCCTAGCATAAACATTTTTGGGACATTCATGCATATTCAGTGGCAGTAAAAGGGCACTAAACACAGGTTTGTGTAAGGACTGCAGGATATTAGATGTGTCAGCATAAGAAGCATTCTTGCCTCTTCTTTTTATCCTCTCCTACTCTTCATGTAAGCCCTCCAGGAGGTCTTTTATATAGCTGTGTTTTCCCTGAGCATGGTTTAACCGTCACAGGATATACTTGAACTGGCATAACTGTTAAACATAGGCAGACTAATTCAGCTTTAGTCGAAGTCCCAGAAAGGCATCAGAGAAATCATGTCATCTCTTGTGTTACCTGCGTGTCACTGCTTCAGAGGAACTCACCTTCCAGAAGTCGTCATCTCAGTGTCTCTCATTGTCCTGTTGTGTCACGGCTTGGATCTCCACACTGTTAAAAACCAACCTGTTAATTTCCATGCACAATCTAATAAATGCAAAGGAGTCAGTGTGGAACAGTCTCATTCACAGCTGGTTATTCTGTGTTTCTGTAATTAGCGTAGCACACGCAATTACAGCTGTCGGTACTCTTCGGCTGAACGTACCTAACAACTTTGCTTGCTCTGACAGGGCAAGATCCTGCTCCATTTTCCCCCACCCCACCTCTCCCTCTGCCCCTTGCCCTACCACCAGCTCCTCCTTTTCCTTCTAACGCCCACCTTGTGCTCAGTAGATCCTGTGCTGAGCCAATTCAACTCACTAACCTGGCAAAAAGCTCTCTGCTTTCTTTGCCAGGTTATTTTTCTGCCAATGTAGTGCATTGAATTGGCTTAGCGCTGGCTCCCGTGAATGCCAGAAGTGGCACAAGGGGAAGGGGATTATGTAGTCAGTGCTGGGGTGAACTGCAGCAAGGACAGAGGTTGGACTCCCTGTTTTGCGATAGAAAGCCACTAGATCGGGTAAAATTTCAGGTGTAATTTCCCCCTCTCTTGATAAGTAACTGTGTTGTCCATAGTAGGAGCATTCCCAGGACCAAGTAGCTTGTGTCTCAGGGCTGACAGACTGCTGTCTAAGAAGGCTTGATGTCTGACTGAAGCTTTTTCTGGTGTTGGGCATTGGCAAGGTCTTTCTGTTGATGTGGACTCTCCAGTGTGAATCCAAGCTAAAGCCTGTCTATCAGTGGGGGGGCATAATCTGCGCTTCTCTTTTTGGCTGTCTATTTTCATGCAATGTGTGGAAACATAATGATTTTTGAGCCTGTTACTGATCAAACTTGGTTGAAATCAGCCAAAGGGCTTAGAAGTTAGAATCATAGAATCATAGAATCATCTAGGTTGGAAAAGACCTTTAAGATCATCCAGTCCAACCATTAACCTACACTACCAAGCCCACTCTAGACTAATCAAGGGTAGACCAGACTAAACCATGTCCCGAAGTGCCACATCTACCCGTTTTTTAAACGCCTTCAGGGATGGTGACTCCACCACCTCTCTGGGCAGCCTGTTCCAATGCCTGACCACCCTTTCCGTAAAGAAATTTTTCCTAATTTCCAGTCTAAACCTCCCCTGGCGCAGCTTAAGCCCATTTCCTCTTGTCCTATCACTAGCTACTTGGGAGAAGAGACCAACACCCACCTCACTACAACCTCCTTTCAGGTAGTTGTAGAGAGCGATAAGGTCTCCCCTCAGCCTCCTCTTTTCCAGGCTAAACAACCCCAGTTCCCTCAGCCGCTCCTCATAAGACTTGTTCTCCAAACCCTTCACCAGCTTCGTTGCCCGCCTCTGAACACGCTCCAGCACCTCAATGTCTTTCTTGTAGTGAGGGGCCCAAAACTGGACACAGTATTCCAGGTGCGGCCTCACCAGCGCCGAGTACAGGGGGACAATCACCTCCCTGCTCCTGCTGGCCACAGCATTCCTGATACAAGCCAGGATGCTGTTGGCCTTCTTGGCCACCTGGGCACACTGCTGGCTCATGTTCAGCCGGCTATCTACTAACACCCCCAGGTCCTTTTCGGCCAGGCAGCTTTCCAGCCACTCCTCCCCAAGCCTGTAGCGTTGCATGGGGTTGTTGTGACCGAAGTGCAGGACCCGGCACTTGGCCTTGTTGAACCTCATACAGTTGGCCACGGCCCATCTACAGTTATTACTGAGTTATTACAGAAAGGATAAAGAAGAACCCAGACGGACACACAAGCAGCATGATTGCAATGAGCTTCATTTCCTTAGGAAGCCAGGCAAAAAATTACTCTTCCGCAGGGTCTAATTTTGTATGGACAGAGATACCAGAACACTAATGCATAAAAATTATGAATAACATTGAGGCTGTGCTGACAGGCAGAAGAAATTCCAGTGTGCTGTTCCAGACTGTTCCCCCTCAAAGTTGTCCCTCCTCCTCAGCATGCATAAGGACAGCATTATTAGCATGTGCATGAGCTGTCAGGGCAAAACATCTGGTCTAAGGCAACCAGTTTGTCTTCCACAGCTGCCGCAATCTGTTTCTAAAACTGTTCTAACAACCCCATGAAGAATCAGCCCAGTGTATGGGTGATCTTCTCATGCCACAAAGATACTGTAATGCAAGCCAGGGGTCCTAGCACTCTGCAGGACTGCAGGGCTTTCCTCTCAATAGGTACCTTTGACCTATGCTTTCTGCAAAATACGACCACTTGTGTCAGGCAAAGTTTGCTGTAGAAATTCTACTTAAATAAAAATTGGATGTTCTAGAAATTCATGACCTTGTAGCATTTGGAGTTATTTTTCACTTAATCTGTGTAGGTGTAAATCTAGTGATGACAGCACTGGCTACCAACGGCCAGGACTTGCTGCCGGTCCCGGCTCCTGATTACCCACCGCACGCCAGCAGTCACGGATAACACTTGCACCTTTATTCAGGCTGCACACAATAGGATGCCTTGTCGCTGCTGATGTCAGGCAGGAGCCTCTTCCCAGCTACCGCAGAGTCCTCTGGCTCTCTTACAAGCAAATTTGATTTTTCAGAGCACCCAGGTCCAGGCATGGTTCCCAGTTTTTCAGGGCAGGCTCGTGTTTAGCGGGCAAGTGGTAGGACTGCACCATAGGCTTGCAGAAGCTGCCTGCAGGGCTGGTCCCGTTACGTCCATGGATCCCTCCACGCGCTTGGGCCTCGCCCACCTCTAACACTGTGTCCGTCACATAAAAACTGGTTTTCTTACATTTTCGTTTCTTGGCGGACACAGGCCCCTCACAGCCTCCTTTGTAGTAACACATACTGAGCTATCGCTGCTGTCCTCAAGTCGGCAGATGACACATCTCCTACAGTAAACAGAAAAACAAGGGAATATCTACCTTCAGGATGATAACGAGGAGCGGGGAGGACTTGCAGTGTTATTGCTGCATCAGTGCACTCCCTCTTGTCTAGGAGAATTACGCTCTGCAGCTGAGAGGTAATTTGACTCTAGGGCTCATTCACCTCTTGGCCTCGGTGTTGCTGCTCTGAATATAATGGCCGTGGGCGCAGGAGGGAACGGGGAGCGCGCGTAGGAGCGCGTGGCCATTAGGAGCAAGGATGGAGTCCCTGAAGCACTTCACACAGCCGGGGTGACATCCAGAGTGACTTTTTGTCCACTACTGGCCTGCCTGAATTAGAATTGGCAGGGAAGGGGTGAAAGGACAGGGATCCTGTTCCCAATCCTCTGAGCCATCCAGTCCCCTGAAGGGTATTTTGAAATGCAAAGTGCAGTTCTTTCAGCTTTGCTGCAGCAGCATTTTTAAAAACACAAATGTAGCTAAACTACTCAAATACACAAGATAAAAATATGTTTGAAGTATCAGCCTCCCGCAGCCTGACTCCAGAATTACTGAAAAACATCAACCTGGTTAAGTACTGGCTAGTGTACTTAAATGGGGTGCCCATGGTCTGAAAGTGCTGCGCTGCTCTGACCATTGCTGTCAGTTTGTCCATTATTCTAGCCAAGGGGTTAATATCAAGAGTTGCTTTAAGGGTGGTTCAAAATTCAGTTTTGAATTTTTCATAATACCCAGTGTTTGTGGCTTGCTTTGAATTTTTTTTACCTGTCTTGGGGCTTTCAAGAAACAGTGGATTCACAGTGTTGTTGTTGTCTGTGGGTAAAGAACTGGGTGTTTCCTCGGAGCATCTCATCTAATCATGCTGCACCCTTCAAAGATGAGATGAGCAAGCCCTGCAGGAAGCTCCTGCCCACGCTTCAGCCCTCCCCGCGGTCCTTCTGCTACTGAGGGGGTCACAAAGCTGCACATCCAAACCGTGACAAGCCTGAATATACCCACAAAGAGCCCAAAGAGCAGCATGAAATTTATGGACAAGTCACAGATACGATGGACGTTGACTGGATTTGGACAGTGAGCATTTGAAGTGCTAAAAAACCCTGAAAAAACCCTGTTTGGGCATCCAGGTTTAGCAATTTTGACCTCAGTCCCTCTGGTCCTCAGTTTCCATCTGTAAAATGGGAATAATGATAGGTTTTTTTCAGATGTGGCAAAGGCAAATCCATAGATATTTTTTAAAGCACTGAGGTACTGGGATGAAAGCTATATAAAAGCACGCACAAAGAAACAAATGTCTCCAGTTCAGATTTTGAACAATATGTGGTAAAACTATTTACCACAAGCATTAGCTTGGGGATTAAGAGGTAAAAAATAGCATATTTGTAATAAGTATTTATTTTGCTCAAAAAATAAGGCAAGAATCCAATGGAGAAAACCCTACATGATTAAGTAAAAAAAAAGCCCTCTGTATATAGGCTTAAGATTTCATTTACAGATCCACAAGCAGCTTTTATCCAAAATTTAAGTGTTTGACTTTGTTACCTCAGCATTCCTGCAATTGTAGTTTTCTGAATGGAATATATATGCACCCTCCTTTTAACTGCTGCTTTCTCATCGTTTATTTAAGAAAACATTTGAATTGCTTTAGAAGTCTTGTGAAGTTAATTAAATAAAATTAGGGATAATTAAGTGTCATAAAACATGATATAAACTTGTTGATGTCAAGGGGGATGTTTAAAAATGATGACAATGACAGGTAAATTTGACATATGTCAGGTTTTTTTCCATAAGTTTATGTACTAGATAACCACATTTGTTTTCTTTTCCAAGCTTCCCTGTCCGTATAATCCAGGTTTATTTTATTCTGTAGCTTGATTACATTAAATCCATTGTTGTTTTTTAAAGTAAAAATTATCTTCTAATCATGTGTCTCGAAATGCCTCAGTCAAACACCGGTTTATATTAACATTTTTAACAATATAAATGATTGGGTTGGGTTAATTAAAATATATCATTAAGACTGTGTTTTTCCTATATTAAAAAATTGATTGCATTTTACATCTTCTTTGCTTTTGTTAGAGCAGCTCCACTACAAGTTGCTGTATACTAGCCTGTTGTCTACGTCTCCACACATTGACCTTTGTTGTAAGATCTGCTATAGACATCACAAACTCTCACATCAATTTACTACAATTGGATGTGGCATCTTCCAGCTAATTTGATTTAGGAAGAAATGCACCTGGCTCTGTTTTTCCCTATAGAATGTTGAGGGAGTTCGGAGTCCTCCCAGATGCCATCTATCTGAGTAGCCCATGTGTTTTTCAAGGTCTAAGCGGTTTGTCTTCATCTTCCAAAATGTAAGCCATTACAACAGGAGAGTAACTAAATTATTTAGTGTAAAAATAAATTGGATTTTAGGTGCAAAATGTGTACATATGCAAACATATGTATATATGCATGTGTGTGTATATATATAATGTATGTATGAGTTTTATATTATATATAAATGTAATGCATAGTATGTGTATATATACATACTCATATATATACATATATATGCATATAAAATGAAAACATATTCCTATGCCGCAACAATATTTAATTTTCTGACCTTTTTACAAATTTACTTTTTTAGTCTTTTAACATTAAGCTGTTACAGGGACTCTTTGCAAGAAGAAAAAAACATTTCAGGTCTTGTGAAACTTTCCAGGCACTGATTTAGATCATGTGGCTCAAGCAGGTTATGAAGATCAATCCTGTTCCAGCAGCAGGAACATAGAGAGAAGGAACCACAGACTTCTGTTTTCCGTTTCATCTCGTAGGTCCAAAAGTAAAACCATGATTTAAAGCATATACATGAGCCTTCTTTACCGTGTAAGAACCTTGAGCAATCAAACAAATTAAATCCCCGAATATGGGGTTGCAAATGGCTGTAGTGATTAAAACGAGTCCGAACAGTTCGATGGAGGAGGTTGGTGCGGTCCTACCAGAGCAGGAGCTGAACTGAGCAGAGCCAGCAGAGGTTGGTCCGGCAGTACTGAGCAATATTCTAGATGTTTCAGTGGTTGTTTTTTTGTCACGGAGGGTGGGTGGGTGAGGGGAAAGAGTTGTTTACTGAAATATTATTTTCATGACTAACTACTTAAGTTGATAAAATATATATAATAGTGTAAACTCAACGTGTTCCACTTTATTGCAAATGGAAAACCTAATTAAATTAAAACAAAATTATTTGAAAACTTCTCATTTGGGCTCCTCAGAACTACAACGATTGTGTTTACTAGTCAACTGGCTGCCAGTACTTGGAGGAAAAATCCAGCACTGGACACCAGATTCAGTGTCCTCCAGGAATCCAGAAGCTTTCCCTGATGCCAGCTGGGGCCTGATCCTTGCATGCAGATTAAAATTCACTCTGGATGGAGTCAGTGGGTGCTGGGCTTGTGCTTCAAAGGGGGGTGGGGGAAGGGAGCAAAATATGGCTTTTGCAGGGATTTGGTTCCAAGAAGTCTGGGGGTAACATCAGCCCCTATAAGAGGGAATTGTGAGTAGCACAAAAAGACAGCTGTTAAAAGCATAAATATCTGCTCTTAACAACTAGAGTAGATATATTCAGTGTGAAATATGGCTTTGGAGACATAAAATGAGTTATTAATGTGATTGTGCTGGCAATAGTTTGCAAATCTTAAAGCAAACAAACAAAATAACTAGCTATATGCTACAGTTTATTTTGGTACTTTGATTGCAAAAACTATAAATCTCTGTGTAGAAGTAAAAAGAAATTCTTCGTGAAAGGTGAAGTTGGAGAACTGGGCTATTCTGAAATACTTTGACTGCTCTATCTGCTCTTTCTTTTCCTGTCTACAGACTCATGAGTACAGACCATATCTCCAGATGAACACTTTGTATTTCACAATGTTTCTAGTTTTGATAAAATAACTAAATTATGTGAAACTGATAAAGGAATACTGTTTACACATTTTGAACCTACTTTGGTTGCGCTTTTCCAACAAAATCCTTAAATAATTTCTGGAAGTGTTTAGAGTAGTTGCATTTTCAAATCATTCAGGCCCCCAGGAAGTTAAAAAAAAAAAAAAAAAAAAAAAAAGTTTTGTTTAGAAAACCAGCTTGCAATGAAGTATAGACCTAGAATACAGCCATTATTTACCTTATAAATTTATTTATTTATTTTCTCACAGAATAATCTTTGGCAACGGTTCCTCTTTTCAAACCATTTGTCTGTAATTTCCATTTACTGCAGTGACACCTAATGGTAGGAGAAGAAGAATTGATCTCCAGCCGCCTTGTTTGCTGTTGAACAAAAGGGGGTTTCGCATTTTAAGCTGGTGGGGAATGTGTGGATTCTTTCCTCTCTCCTCAAAGAGCAAACAGACTCTGCTGTGATCTGGAAAGCATTCAGCTGCAGGAACAAAAGCATCTAAACTAAAACTATGGCCTTTAGAAAGCCAAAGATCTAGCCTTGCAAATTTTTTATAAGCTTGTATGTGCTGAACTTCCATTACCAGCAAGGAGAGACAGCTAGGGCTGATTATTAAAATGACTAACAACAAAATGATACATAACAGTTCTTTGTGGCATATGGTCATGACTATACATCTGGAAGTTTCAGGCTCAAGGGGGCTAATGTTCGTGATGGATATTTTAAATTCATCTGTGCTAAAAGCTGCCAGAAAGTGAGTTATTCAGGTCAGAATAAAAGTTGGCAAGATATATGCCAAAGATGTTCAGAATTTACTTCTGTATAACAAGCTTATAAAATACCTTTTTATGCAGCTAAGACCAGCTGGACGAAAGTTAATCAGCCAAATGCAATTATAGGAGGTGTAAGTCTTATTAATGTATTAGGAATTCTCAGGGTACTACTGGACCATTCCAGATGTGCTGCTGCATAATGAGTACAGCATAACCTTGATCAAGAAGCCAATCTGCCCGGTCTCCTCATCTCTTCTAATAATCTATATAATATTTACTTGTGATGGTTCAGAAGGGACTAATAGAAGTAATAGGTTCTCATTCAAATGTAGACTTCATTTTCTAATAAATGCAGCTCAGAATAAGCCTGAAATGACAAAATTTCACTTCATCTTTAGTAGAAAATGACATTTCTTTAAATAGGCAGCTAACCAAAGGCAGGCCTTATTTAATATTCCGGCTAGGACAGGTGTGTTTTGATGCTGTAAAAGCCAAACAAAATGATCGGGTTTGTGTTGGACTAGTGACAGCCTCCATGGGATATTTTTTACTGAGCTACCGGGCAGCCAGCTTTGGGGAGAGGGGTCTTCCAGACTGCTCTGAAGTGAGATGGCAACCAGGCAGGCTGGGAGGGAAGAGCAGGTTGCAAATCCTGGGAGAAAATCTGGGACTCGTGAAGACAATGGGAGGTTTTTTTGTTGGGGTTCTCTTTTTTTCCTATGCGGCAGGATTCTGCCCTGTTGGTTATGAGGGAGCTTGCAGAAAAGCTACCAGCTGTGTCTCACTAAGCCAAGTCTTCCTCTGGACAGAAAAAAAAAAAAACCAACAAAAAAAAACCAGAATAGGAGGCTTGAATCTGACCTGTCTACTCAAGCTACACTGAAAAAATGTCCCTACTCTGTTTTCACCTTCTGTTTATTAACATGACATTCACAGATCAACTTTCTTACCTGCAAACGTGTTATTAACCGGGTAGCCACAGGGACAGCAACCTTTACCCTCAGACATTTGCACAACTCGCTGGTCATCAGTAATTATTTCCCCTTACAAGGGCTGCCAGCAGCCTCCACGCTATGCTGTTGTTCTGGTAGTATTCTTGAATCTAAAAAGACCACAACAAATCTATGTGTCTTCCCCATTTGTACTGACATTCCCCAAAGGAGGCATGGTTCGTCTTAGGGACCTATTGTCCTCTTTGTACATACACTCAACTCCCATTAATCTCATTAATGAGACCTACATTCCCAAACTGGAAGGAAAAAATTCAGCTGGTAGGAAACAAAGATTTCCTGGGGAGGCAAGAAGGGAGCTAAGGAGACCGTAAGTCATCCCTCCCTCTGCTCCCCTCCCTGCAGTACCCCAGAAATGCCCAGGGGAGCACCCAGGGGAGCACCTGTGCAGCAGAGCGGGGCCACCCACCCATCCCCTTCAGCTCAGCCTGTGACTGATGGCACATGTAGGAGGGGAGGGAAGGAAGGGGGAGGAATGGGAGAGAAAATGAGTGCAGTATCTCTGTTGGCCCTTCCAGCAGAGCTCAATGTCTGGCGACATTCAGTAGGTGTTTCTTGTGGTCCTCAGGAAACACACAGGGAGGAAGAATGAACGTGGTGCACTCACTTGTGCGTGCGGCATTTTCATCTCAGGAGAGGAAACATAAGCAGCCATTTAACTTTTCATATTTTTTAATAAATTTCACTCAGTCAAATCTGGAAACACTGTTGCAGGCTTAAAATAACCCTCATTTAGCTAAACTGCTTGGGAACAAAACTTAATGAACGGTCTCTGCTGGAAGAAATAGGTTCTTGCAGGAAATGGTGCAGCCCAGACTGAGTAATTACTGTGTCTCACTGAAGCATGCTTTTCCTGCCTTCCTGGTGCCATCTGCACAAGGGACCTTCCCCCAGTTCCTGTCTGGATGTAACGTACCCCTTACGTCTCCCTTCCCCAACAGCAAGCAGATCCACAAGCCCAACAGAGTGGCACGTGCTGCACTGTCCTAAGTGTGGCGATTTCTGGGCATCAGGGTGCTGGAAGATGGCCCTGAGTTAGCGCTCTGTGCCTGCTGTTAATTTTGGATGATTACTGATGAGAAACACCATGTATATATATAAACCAGAAAGTTATCCAAGACCTGCAGTTTCAGAAGCGTCTGCTCCTAAGCCTGCAAGTCTTACAAGTGAGAGAGAAGCCAGCTGGATTCAGGATGAGATCCAGGCATAAGCGAAGCAA
Source organism: Pelecanus crispus (assembly GCF_030463565.1). Taxonomy (NCBI): domain Eukaryota; kingdom Metazoa; phylum Chordata; class Aves; order Pelecaniformes; family Pelecanidae; genus Pelecanus; species Pelecanus crispus. The sequence continues at coordinate 60,063,358 of NC_134646.1, read as the reverse complement.
GCGCTCGCTCAGGGCAGGGGTTTGACGGGGCTTGCAAAGCCCCAGCCCTGGGTGAGGAGCCTGGAGCCGTGGCTGTGGCTGGCCCACACCGCCCACGTGCAAGCGTAGGGCAGCCCGTGGTTCTGGCCAGAGGGGACTCTTGCACAAAGCAGGCTCCTCAGCCAGGTGAGGACGTGGGAGATGGGGCCGTGAGATGGCCATGCTTCTTGTCCCCCACACACTGCGGTGCCCCTGCCACCGGCTCTGGCTGGGAACAGGGTAGGGGCAAAGGCAGGCGGAGAGCAGGGATAGATGTGCAGAGAGTGAGTCCATGGGAATAGGCGCAGTCTTGGTGCTCTGAGTCATCCAAGAAGGCTGGTGCCAAGGAGCTGCTCTGCTGTGACTGAAAAATTGAATTTTGCTTGTGCTTACTGGGAAGAGTTGAATCAGCTCTGGTTCTGCTACTGTGTGCAAAAAAAAAAAAAACAACCCCAACAACAACAAAAAAAACCAACCAAAAAAAACCCCCAGAGAATTGCCTTGATTATGTGGAATTATTGCCTTTATTATCTACGTCAAATGAGTTCAACGTTTTTTCCGACTTTGTGGCCTGATGATAGGGCACTCAGACGTCTGTCCCCCGCATCAGAGATTGAATTCGATCACCTACCAGCTACCGAGCATGCTGTGAGATGTGGCCATACCCCCCAAAGCGTGGCAGGCCAGCCTGGGTAGAGAGGCAGAGAAACCAGAGGAAGCCCACCTGGGCAGGCAGCACCGTGGCTGTCAGCGATACGTGTCAGCTACTGGGACTTAAACACGTGCTGAAAGCTAAGGGTGTTCTTGAGAGATTCATGGAACAGAGGTTGCCTTAATTACATGCTTTGTTCAATCCTTCAGTAGGACTTCTTCCCAGGCAGTAAAGGGCCATCCGAAACACTGATCATGGCACATGTGGCTCTTCCTCATGAGGAAAAAGCAGCCTGCTGACAACTCCGCTGGTTCACTTCATACTTTCTTTTCCACAAGGAAATGTTTTCCTGCAAGCCTAGCTATAGCAGGAGAGAATGAAAGATGGCTGTACACAGAGGGAGTCCCTTGAACTGGGAAGTACAAGATCCCTTATGCACCACACTCGGTGCAATTCACCTAACAGGCAGCCTGGTGCTACAGGCGTAACACAACATTCAAAGCCACATCTACCATACTCCTGCGCAAGGTGTTTGGCTGGCTGACGCTGTCCCACCAGCCTCGAGTGGCCGCTTACAGGTCAAATGCATGGAGTGATGCTGCTCCTGCCAAACTCCCTCAGTCTCCACCCATCAGCAGGACCATTTCCCTGCTGCACATCAATCATGTACCCAAATTATACAATATACTTAGAGCTGCTCAGAACAGTTTATCTGGGTTTTTTTTGCAGAAGCATTGCAAATTCAGCCAGTAGCAAATGTTTAATCGTATCAGTGCAGGTTAAGCAGAGTTCCCCAGAATGAGGCTTTGGAGGTTTTTTGGTATTTTCTTAAGCAAGCATTTAAAAAAATGGATGCCCAAAGTCTGAAAGAAAAGATCAGCATACCGTGATACAACTTAACATTAAGAAAAGTCCTTTTGGCAGGTGGAGGAATGCATCTCTCCTGACTATGCCTAGACTGAACTGCCTTTGCATGCTGTCGGGACATAACTGCAGCCTGTGCCCCTGCTCCTGCATCCAGGTCTGTAGCTGTCCTGTGTATGCATTGCCTTTGCAGTCAGCCACTGGCCTGTGGAAATGTTTTGAAGCCTTTGTAGTCACCATTTTCTTCAGCAGGCTTACCATTAACACACGACAATTAAACCAAAATGCATTAGAACAAAAATTATTTGAAATTCCCTGCTAATGCCCCATCTTGGTGAATGTGCAGAGACAGCCGTCGGGGTGACGGCTCGTGCAGACCCTGCCAGGTTTTATCGGCACTTTTATTTCTGGGTGTATGCTGTATGGCTAGGAAGTAAGGCACTGAGAGGCACTTTAGGATCCTGGGTGCTGGAAGAGTTAATATTCTGTGCTGGGTGGAGGACACAGTTACCTCACTACTATTTCAGTGTTTATGCTATGGAAATCAAGGAGGAAGGCCACTACCTTAGAGCTGTGTTAAATGTGCTCATCCGGAAGCGCGTGCTGCCACTATGGAGAGGAAGAGAGATCCAGAACTGCAAAGTTTGGATTTATGGCTGGAAAATGAGATGCTCTTCAATGTGCAAAATTTAACTGGAAATCTGATTAGTAAAGATTTTTTTTTTTTTTTTTGTGAGATGTCCTTATCTCAGTTCTCAGTAAGGTAACAGATAGTGAGACATGAGCCTTCCCATGATGTTAAGTCTGTTTTGTTTCCAGCCACTGAGAAAACCCAGAAGTCTACATATGGGGAAAAAAAACCCCATAGGCAACTAAACAATTGAAAACTTTCCATAAGATTTGACCTTGAGTTTGGTTCTAGAAATGTGCGAAAGTAGGGTTCAGTCCAAGTGTCGTTGTTTCAAAATCACATGCAACTGAAATGCTTCTGAGGGGCAGGCACAAATTTTGATGTCGCTTTGATTTCAGTGTGATTTGGGACCCTTTTAGTTCCAGAAAGATGGGAATCAGCTGCACAGCACAATGAAGGACTGTAATGCTAAATATAAAGTAATTTACAAATTGGGATGACTTATTAGCTGTAAAATGGTTAAAGCTGGACTAATTGTTGAGCCAAGACCTGCTGGGAGGAGAAAGAGAGGGAAATTCGGGAAATCCTTTATGGCTTTTTCATTTCCAAGCTGCCCTGGCACCAGGAAAGCTAAAGCAGTTACCGAGCTGCTTTAACGACCCAGTCCTGCTGCAGGGCCCAGGCTCCGGGGGAGCGGGCAGCCGAATCCCGGGCATCAGCTGGTCTCTCTCTGGTGCCCCATGCCTCAGGCACCAGCTGGTTGAGGGTCCTTTTCCAACCTTTAAGAGAAATCAGCCCAATGTGGGGAAAACCTAAGCTGCCCCAAAAGAGCTGGTTTCTATGCTTCTTGTATATACTCTGTATTTAATCCTGGAGGAAAAGAAATGTTTGTCTCTAGCTAGTTCCTCTGAAATCCATTGCTCCCCTCAAGCGATGCTGGCTCTTACGTAGGAAGCAGCTGAGTGATTGGCAAGGCACAGTCTGATGTGGGAGGGTTGGTAATACTTTTTTGAAAGCAGTGCTTTGACAGCAAATGATCTCCAAATAGAGCCCCTCATCTTTTTGTCCATAAATTGAAAAAAACTCTCTTTAGGTTTAAAAAAATAACCCAAACTTTTGAAATTGCAAGCAACATTTCTTCTTTCCAGAGCTCTGACTTTATCATGTAAAATCACCTCTGTTACCCAAGTGTGACGTGTCATTCTTGGAGTCCTGATTTTATTTAAATACAGGATTTTTTTAGAAAAGCCACATTAATTAAATTACTTATTCATCACATATCATAAAGAACAGAGCTGCAGTTGAAAAGATTTTCTTTCTTTTGACAATAACAGTAGTAAAAAGCTTATATGAGCATGTCCTGCTACCTTGTGTCTCTGGAAAGAGTACTTTTAGTCACGCTTTTCTAATTAGACTTTTTGAAAATAGATGTTATGGTGCAGATCTGTGCTGCAACGGATTCACTTCTGTTCAGTAAAAATGCCTGTTATAATCACAACCAGTTCCCAAAGAAACTCTTCAAAAATAACTACATCAAGCTCTTCTCCTAGCTACTGCTTTTTTTTTTTCCTGTGAGCCAGCTCTTTCTGGGTGCCTGACTTTTTCTTGTAGGTTTATGTTCGGGACCCCCTGCAGAAAGCCCTGCCCTGGCACAGCCCATCTCTCTCTCTAAGGTCACTCCTTACCGGGAACTGGCAAATTGCTTGAAATAATTTCTTAGGTCACTGTTCTTCATGGCCCAATAAGTCAAAAACAGGTTGTGATCAGATCTACCTGCAATTTGACCACAAGCTCTTATACATCTGTTTTTAAATTCTTTTTTTGGTTGTTTTTGGGTTTTTTTTTACCATGAGTTAAGAAATTTAGGGAAACTTCATTCAAGAAGCTAAAGCTCTTCCAAAAAAAAAAAAAAAAACCCAAACCCAAAAAACCCCCAAAAACCCACCAAACTGAGACTAGTGCTGCTACTTTGGAAAATGGAAAGAAGAGCTTTATGGTCCTATTTCTGTTATCAAGCAAAAAATGCAAAGCAGCTAGAGACTGACCTGAATCTGGACACTGGAAGAAAGGGCAGAGGGGGAAGGGAAGAGAAGGACAGCAGAGAGGGGAGGCAGGAATGTCCCTTACCAACAGCAGGGCATGGATCAAACCTGTAACGCTCGATGGTGACTGATACTGTGCACAACTTGGAAACCGTAAACAGCCTGTTAATTTTAATACCTATAAATTATATTATAAATACCTGAACGTAGTCATGACTACTCTTCTTAGTTAAATATACTTACTATAACATTCTTCTGCATTATAGAAATGGTTTAATTTGGTGCAGCTCTAAATAATAATGTATATTCCCATCAGTATTTCAAATGAAGCACAAATTATGCTGCAAATACACTATTTGTCATGTATTCAAGGCTGTGAAGTCAGGATTACTTCTGAATACTTGTATCAAGGAAAACAGGGACTTTTCAATCCGTTGCAAAGCGAGAAACACTGTCCATGGCATAAGGCTCACGTGTACAATGTGTGTAAGAAAAACGTAAATAACAATAACACGCCAAAAGTTGGACGGAGAGCCTGACACAGGGTGTCTGAAATAAGTGAGTCCTGATGCTGCCTCATGTGGTCTCCGCATCAGGTGCAGGTCTCTGAAAGCCGCCTCACACATTCTTCGCAGCCCTGAACCGGCCGTACAATGCCGGAGCCCGAGGTTGTTAAGTTCAGTAAGAGCAGGAATGAGCCATTGATGCTGCTTGAAACAAGGGAAGACAATAGGTCTTTAAGACAGCTCCCATTGCTGAATGTAAATTGTTTTTTAATAAAATGTAGACAAAACCAGATGATGTCAGAAGAATTCCTCCCCTGTGCCACCCTGGAGATTCTTCAATAAACGACAAGAAATGCATACATTTTGGGGAGCCTTTCTGGGTTTCTCATGCCCATTGCAGCTGTACACCAGGGTCTGTAGGCCTTTTCTTACATACCCAAATCCTTATTTCCAGCAGGGCTCCTGCTATGAAAATGCAACATGTTAGGTCTGTGGTGTGAGACTCACAGGCAGCAAGTACACGGCTATTTTCTTTCCACCTTTAACTGTGCCCTGTGGGACATACCATGCTTCGTTTGCTGTGTTTAATTTTTCCCTCCCTCTCATCAGCATTTGTTTCCCCCTGATCTTGTTGGTGCTGAGTCTTTCTTAGATTAACAGGAATCACATTAAAAATAGAGACCCATCTGTGCATTTGTGTGTATATATGCACACAAAATAACCGCATGTGTGCACGCATACCTATTTATACATATGACTACATACGTACATGTAGAGGGTGTGCATAGCTATATGTGTACACATATAGTCATTTTTTGGAGAGTGATGCCTTGTGGTTGTAAATTGTGTTAATGAGAAACAAATCTTCAAGCTGATAAATAATGGCCTTTTGAGATAACCTATACATTAGCAGTTCATGTTTGATCATTTTCTTGAACATTATCCCCCAGCAGTTAGAGTCATCTGATTTCATGTGTTGCATCTGTATTAAAAATAACGTAGTTCCCTGTAATTCCTTCTGTATTTTCTTCAAACACAAGGGAGAAAGCACATTCCCTAATACATTTTATGGGCACACTGTCTTTGTAATATTTCCTTTGCAAAGGTCCTGCTCATATTTGTATCTTATTACTTTTCTTATACTGGATTTATTGATAGTTTCTAACAAAAATATGATTTCAGTATATTTACGGAACAAAACTCAATATAACAGCCCCCAATTCAATTTTTTTCATCAAAATGGAGAACAATAAAGAATCTAAAGTCTTCAGTTCAGACACATAGCATCAAAAACCCCTATATTGTTAAAAGAAATAACTCAATAACAGGGAAGTGATAGATATTACTTAAAGAACAGCATTAGCTTTGTTTACCTTATCTGTGTTTCTAATAATCCAGACTACAACTTGGAGAGTTACACTTATTTTGCTCCTGAAACATGTATAAATTCAGTCATGTTCTGTAAATGGGGAAAAATAATGCCTATATATTAAGAAGTATTTATTGCATATTGTTACTGCGAGTAATAATGTTATATATATTCAGATGCATTTCACATGAAGGGGTTGTTTTGTTCCACACTTCTTTCACAAATGCATTTTGTTTATGGGTTGAATTTTTTTGCTAAAAGTTCATATTCTGCATTTCTAGTGGATTACTTTCAGAGAAAGACTGCGGAGCTAGCTCAGGGGGGGTGTTTTGTTTGTTTTTCTATTGACCACTAGCTAAAGATTTGATTAATAACTTTGGCTAACAATAGATTTTTAGTTAAATAGATGGATGAATTCATTATTTACCTGTTCTTATTCTCGTGTGTATTGCCCAGTGATGATTATAGCTGTTTTAGAAATGATCCTTATTTATGGTATGTTGCATCATCCAGAGATGTAGTAATGATTTTAGATTTTCCACCTAAATTACAGGGCACTTTCCACTGAAAATGGTAAACAATATTACAAACTTAAAAAAAAGAAGTAATCTGATTTCAGGGAAGAGGGAACCCAGTGAAAGATGTGTGCTTTTATAAGGATGGACAATGGAAAGCAAAATAATAACTCCTAAGTTTGATTGTTCAAATATATTCTGCAATACAGAGAGCTGCATGCAGGCTGGAGCAGGCATGGGGCAGGAAGGTTAAGTAGAAGAGAAGGCACAATACTTCAGATTGGCAGTAGACTGCAGCAAGAATAATCTAATCAAAACTAAATTCAATTATCTAGTCCCAGGGCAGGCTCCTGGGACTGCTGCACTGAATGCTAGCAGAGCTCCTCCTAGACATTTTTCCCCAGTCAAACTCACATGATGAATGCAGATGAAATTTGAAATATGAAAATCTGAAATAATTTATGGAAGTTGTCAGAAATTTGGCCTGCTTGTGGTGTAATTTCCTCTGAGACGAGGCAGGCTGGCTCATTGCTTCTAGTCTCAGAGCAGTTGCTGGTCTTCCAGTGGATGGATCAACCCCTTTAAAATGCTCTTCCAGACAAATTACAGCTCATTACAGACAGCCTTGCACCATGCCATTATGTCAGAGGAAATCTTTTTTCATTTGCACAAATTTGCTTGGAATTCTTATATTTATTTGAGCATCCATTATCGAATCTGAACATTGAATTATCCACAATTATTTTCTGGGTAGGCGGATGTTTGTGTATATGGAATAGATAGTGACTGTGTAGATACACAAATATTACAGCATGCTGAAAATCCTGCGTATTTCAAACAACTGCATTTATGTAGAGAGTTGCTACATATATATATATATATATATATAAATAAAGGTTGTTTCCTGAGGATGGTCTTTTAGGAGATGCATTTACTTTCTGAAAGGAGTCAGCTACAGAAACCAGCTCACTTCCCAATGACTCAGAGTCTGCCCTTTGTAGTTATCACAATTAGAGCTTCTGTCTGTGCATATGTAATTCTTGTATGGTCTGGCCCCATGTGAGACATCTCCAGTTGTTATGTACTTTAAATTACATTCTGTAACAAACATGCTGTCTCCATCACTGCCGTGCTCACATCTAGCACACCTCCCACCTCTCCCTTGTGCTGAGAATGGGAGTTAAGAGCTGGCATGCATGCAAGAAAATGGAAGGGGCAGCAATGGGACACATCCTGAAGTCCTCACTCATTTGCTCTCAGGCAGATTTTGCCTCAATTAGGACTATGAGCTAAATGATGTACTCAATACTTACACTTTCTAGTTGCTTAACCCTGTTACTAAGCTACTGATATCACAACTTTATGGTTGTTTAACATTAGAAACATTCATTGGAAGAAAGATTTTACAAGTGGTAAGTATTGTGTGAAATTGTCCCCTTAGTTTGTCTCATTGGGGAGACTGGATTTTTAGATGTGAAACTTCCCACGGATAGGAGTTGCTATAGCAAACCAGGCCAGTGTGCCATTGAGACCATTTTTATTCTTTGATCATGGTCAACATTAAAAATCTAAAAATCCTGGCATTGGCACTTCTGAGAAGATCTGCCAAAAAAGGGACAGGGTTTGGAGGACTTCACCTAAAACACAATGAGTTTTGTCTTTGTTTTAAGAAACAGTCCACTGCAAATACTCTCAGGTCTCCCTGTAAAAGTCTGATCATATTAAAGTTTTTAACTGCCTTTTGTATCTCTTTATGTAGATAACCTTTAACTTGCTTCTGATGTATTCCAGCACTGTAGCTCTCATCCCATCATTATTTGTGTCCTATGAACTTCTCACAGAAAGCTTTTTCCGGCCTTTACAAAGTAAGAGCTGGAGGATCATAGAGGGCAGGACTGTTTTTTTCTCATGATGTTCACATAAATTGTCTTTCATTATTCAGTCAATTAACCAAGCACTGAGGAAAGGCTCACAGTGCGATTAGATCTCCCGTAGTCAAACCTTTACAGACAACTGCATTTAGGGCTCTGGTATTTTTATTTTCTTGAAATAGAATTAGGTTTGAAAACTCTTTCACAACACTGCAGCAAAGTGAGCAGAACTCAGTTTAACAAATAACACGTTCCCACACAGTCTTGCTCAGAGCCCACTCTGTTGAGTGGGCCAATATCCTCCCTTGAGGGTGCCCACTTCGGTTTTTGTCAGAAGCCTGCCCAATGCTCATGAAGAAGGTGCTTCAGCATGGGCACAATTCTCTGTAGGTCCTTCCACTCCAGGCACTTGCAGCTACAACCTTTGGGAGAGGTATGGGGCACTGCCTGAATGCTAGGGTGGACCGTGCATAGCTTTGGTGGAGCAATCCCTTTTTGCTTTTTGCCATCTGTAGGATATGGAGAAGGGCATGTGTTAACTTGTTCATTCTTCTTCACCTCAATATTGTCAACTGTTGTGGTGATGCGTTGATGGAGACATGTCTTTGTCCTTTTAACCCATTCCAACTTTTTTTTCCATTACTTCTCTATAAAATAATTAGAGGAACTTTCCTTTTTATCAGGCTGAAAGGATTTTTTCTAGTCACAGGATTTTTTTATGAACTCCTCAAAGGGTATCTTTCATGACATTAATCAAATGTGTGCTTGTATTGATCAGAAAACTGTCCACCCCAGAGTATTTGATAGGTTTTGTGATGTATCAAACTTCCTGCTACATACCTTTGCCTTGCTGCTTAATCTAGTCATCTGCCTATATGAGAAGACTTTTCCCCATCTGGCTTTTCAGGCTGCATTCAGTCTCTCAGTGGCAGTCAGATATTACTGGACTGTTTGTAGGGTGGACAGCATTTGGGACAGAATGTAAAATACAGACTGTTCAACGATCTCAGAATAGTTATGCCTGTCTGCCTTGGGAGAAAGCCCAAGCAGAACGGTCTCCCTCCCTGCTAGCAGAATCACCAGATGCTGTAATAAACACATGAGAATAAGGCATGGTGGAATTTGCAGAAATTTTATAGTCAGTGGATAGCTTTTAGTGACCTGCAGAAACTTGCAGAGATCGGGTAGCCACCTTAAAAAGTTCCAAAGACCCAGAAGTTTCTGGCTGGTTCAGGCAGCGGAGGAAATGCATTCATGGCAGGAGACCCTTGAAACATCTATTTATGGCTGCGCCCAAGAGGTGTGAGTACTTGTAAAGGGGAATTGGCAGTGTGGTGGGATGATAGGAGAGCAGGAATGAACCCTGATTGATTATGAGGCTTATGAACATTAGCCAAATGCGGTCATTTGTGCAATTAATGCAATGATGCTGAGAACAGCAATATCTAGTACTTTATTGTAATACTCTGAACAGAATTTTGAACTAAGAAGGAGTCATTTTGCTACTATGGAAGTTATTCATGTTAAAGATACATAATGATGTTAGGACTTCAAAAACTAGAGCCACAAAATCATTAAACTGAGAAAGCTTTGAGCTATTTTATATGTCTTGTATTTGCATTTTACTCATAATAAATACAAATTGTGAATATTCGCTTTAAAAAATGTCAGAAGGAAAAATAATTACCTAGGAATCACGAATTTTGTTTATTAGGATTTCTGCTTCTTTTTGTGCTACACATTTAGAAATATTAGTGAAGTCACTTCCCCACCCCCCTCCACACCACTTGGTAGCGTTGTCAGGATGGAAAAAAAAAGTCACAGAAACATGTAACTTACTTAAGTCACCACATTCTTTCTTTCATCTGGATAGCTGTTGCATGGCTGGAATAGGTTGTAGCCTCCCAGCTTCTCTTTGCTGCAGGAAACTTTGTAATAGCACTTAAATAAATAAAGAGACTGGGTAGGAGATTATTGCTTTCATTGTGCTATTGTATATGTGTATTATAGAGTCACCCCATAGATTGACACAATTAGTTGAATACGGGACAAGACAAATGTTGTATATGACAGTGGGGTAGTATTGAAAGATGACCCCATATCTGGAGAGCTGAGAGTTATGGATCCATTGATAGCTGTTAGCAGCGTTTTGAAGCGTGGCTGTTAAATTTTGCCTGCTGGCTTCTGGCTGCTGGCCTGCCTGCCCGCCTGCCTGGGCAACCGCGCGGCTGAATGGAGCTGCAGGCAGCTTCGGCACTTTGTTCTTCTGTTATAATAACTGACCACTGACAGGAGGAGCCTCTGCAAAAAGCCAACGGGGACACAGCACCGCTAATCTTTGTTGCTCGTTTCACTGCCTGTGCTTCTGTTGTTGAAGCGATCTAAAGGACTGAGACGCTTTCAAACGCCTGTGTATGGCAGCGCCGGTCGAGAAAAGAGGCTCTGTTCACAAAGAAAATATTCTAAATAAAAGTGGGAATTCTGATCAAACATTCAGCATTTCCTCCACAGAGAAAATAAGACCATAATAAGATAGCTAGTAGTGACAGCTCAGCATCTCCGAATACAAGCCATTTTGTATTTAGATGCGCACACAGGCTGTAAGCCACATGCATGCAACGGACTGCTAACTTCAAGCATCCAGCCTTGGAGATGTTGGCAGAAGTTTCTGTCTGCTTTGTTTTTAATATCTATCTACAGTAATAGCTGTAAAGATTTTATATTCTTTAGTCTTTCGTGACCACTTTACCTGTAAATAGCAAGGCCAGTGTTTCCCTGTTAAAACAAGCGAACAAACAAACTCAAGTGTTTAAGTAGATGTTCCATATATTTACTAGGAAAAATATTTAGGAAACCTCTAAGGGATTTTTTTGTCTGACTTCCTGAGTAAATGAGGCTTATGCAATCCCGCTCTTTGGGCTGTACGTTACTGTGTATGCATGTGTTCACCCAAGAGTGTCCCCTAACAAGGGAACCCAGAGGACAGTCTGAAACAAAACAGCAGCGAAACAGCGGGTGATAGGCTCCTTGCAATCTCATGAAATGTGTAAGAGCTGGATTTTTCCTACTAAAGAAAAAAATCATTTTGAGTTCAGCCCGTGTGAAACAGAGAATCCACCCAAGCAAGACCTTTCAAATACACTATTCAGAAAAAGAAATCTAGCTGCAAGCCCAGGAGAGATGGTCACGTTCTGCAAAGCTTGTTGGCATAAACCTCTGCTAAAAAAAGAGAATTGTCTGTTTGACTTCACATAGCAAAAGCTGGGCACACGGTTGACTTTCTCAGGGAAAGACATTTCTAACTCAACTCCTAAAATGCTGGTTATTAAACATGTCCCTCACAGGATTTATCCATGCGGGCGTCGGGCCTGTTGGATTCTGATGGAGGAAATTCTACAGTTGGAGGAAACTAGAAGCTTTTGTCCGACTTTTCTAAACTAATACCAGTTTACAGATGGGTGGTACTGGTTAAACACGCAAGTACGGGGTAAATGCAGTTTGTCACTTGACCCTGCACTTCATCAGAGGAATATTCTGGCTGCACACACACAGATAACTGTGTCGTATAAAGGAGTCTCTGTTGACATAAGCTGAAAAAGACCTCATATCATTGTGGGGTTTTGTTACTACTGATGAGGAAGAAAACATCTTTTGAATGAAAAGATCAAATGAGCCTACTGTTCCCCTGTTTGCCTCAAATCCCTGTGGAAGGAGGAAACTTATGAACAGTTCCCACCAAATTACTGTATTGGGAAGAAGCTGGACTTTTGAATTTAGATTTTCCACCTCAAAAAGAAAAGGGAGCTGGCAGGCTCCAGGCCGTTGTTGTTTCCAGTGCCTCTGACCGCTCTGCTCCCACAGACGTTGTACCTGCAGAAACCCCCCTGGCCGGTTACTGCCCCCAACTTTCTGGGCTCTCTTAACCTCTTCTGTTCCACCTTGCATATTTAGGAGAGGAAAGAAAGCACTCAGGACAAAGACGGCATATGTGAGGTGATGTAGTTAACCAAATCATGGACCCCATGCAGTACTGGGAAGTCAGGAGAGTAAACACATTACTCATAAAATCCCTGGTCAGGCCATTCCCTAGTCTTAGAGTGCCTGTGCAGTACTTTTTGTGGAGACCCCAGGAAAGGAGAGGTGTTACAGAGCAGGGTGGGTCACTTGGGTACTCCTTCTGCACGGGGCCAGCAAATGCTGGTCTTCCTGGCCAGGAGGGAGGAGACAATTTAGTACAAGCAGTGATAGAGGGGAGATGGGGATTTGTTGGTAAGAAATCAGGCTAGCAATCAGGAGACTTGTATTCTGATCTTTGTTTAATACTAGAGATCCCCAGTTTCCAACCAAAGTACACATTGATTGTTATCTCATGGCATATATTTTTTCCATATAAAAAGTAGATACATAATATTCACCCTGACATTGTTGCCAAACTGTGAAACTCTGTGGCATTAAGATCTCTAGGAAGAAGCCAGTAACTAAATACAAAATAACAGGGTTTTTTTCATGCCCTGTTCATTCATTAATAATTGTAAAATGCCTCGAGATGCTTGGATGTAGAGCAGGATAGAATATGCTGTAATGTTATTGTTAATAATAAAATCAAGATAATTTAGAGATAAAAGGAGATTGATAGATGTAATAGAGTTCTTGTCTAGGAAGAGACAACCAGCAGTTTCTCTTTCCATTGTCCCAAACATCTTTGCTTGCTTTTCAGAGACAAATTACAATGCAGTAATAATTTCATTTAACTCACTGATTTCTTTTGTCCATTTTTTTATTCCAAAGCAGTATTGCTTTTGCAAGACAACAATAATCATGACTCACCCTTCATACGCATTTCTTAATAAACTTGTTCTATTATTCTTTCTTAACTTCCCAGTGTTCAGGAAATGTTGTGTGTTATAAAGTTAGTGGAGTTATTCAAGTGGGTTTTTTTTTTACCTTTGCTGCCGACCACTGGTGTGAGTATCCCCACCCCAAAGCAGATGAGGAGGAGGACGCAGTTCACATCTGCAAGCGTTGCTACTTTGGTCTCTCTTAAATCCACTCACTCTGCGGGTATAAGTAGTTCCTTGGAAGTCGGTGGGATTTCATAAGGTGAACAAGATTTTAGCCTTGCTGACTACAGTAAGAGTTTTATCTGATTCGGGATCGAGGTGTTGGTCCCAAAGGAGAATGATGAAAGCCAAAGTGATAAGAGATGAAGTGAAAAAATGAATAGTCATCCTTTTTCCCCTACAACCTGTTCTCATTGCTTTATTGAATTCTCTCTCTGTAAAAATGAGTCAAACCGCCTCTTTTCATGATGCACTTTCAAGTAGTATAGAAAGGGAAAAGATTGTTTCTAGTACTTTGCTATACTGAAAAATGCAAGATATTGTAGAGGATTTTTTATCCGTCCCAGGAACCCTAACAGCAGGGTCTCAAAATGTTCTTGTCCTTGCAATCAGACTGTATTTGGTTTTTAAGGGGAAACACACATACAAGGTTTAGAAGATCACTCCTTAAGAGGATACATTTTTAAGTAGGACTCTCTCCTGCCACTGATTTTGCACAATACTTGGGCACGCGGAACGTCTGTTCCCATATACATATACTCAAGGTACCGTCTTTGCACATTTTAATCAGTGAATTGCTTACTTCTGTGGGACCTGAATTTCAGGTCTCTGCATTGTAGACCATTATGCTCAATGGGATATGTTTGCAAATCAGTCTTTATAAAATAAGGGCATTTCCATCTAGTCGTTATGTGGCGTTAGCTTCAGTTTACCTCAAAGAAGCCATTTTAGTCCTGAGGGAAAAAAAGGGGCTTAACCTGAGGAGAGTTTACACAAATCTAACCATGCCAGCACACTAGGGCACTTGTCACTCCTTGCAAATCAGGATCTGGGACACAATTTTGTGCCCTGGTGCCAGAACGGTTTTCCACCGGCAACACGATCCTCCTGGGGCCACGAGGCCACAGCGTTCACCTTCCCTAGGGGCTGGACTTGGCTTATCTCTCTCCCAGGTGAAGAAAGAGTGGCCAGCTCAGCTAAGGAGCCTTGGGGACCTCACAACCCCATGGAATATGACATCAGATCTGCAGGCCCTCTTCCACCAAAACATTTGGGACGCCGAGGTTAATAGACTTTCTACCACCTTTTATTTAAATCTGCTTTTTATTACTATTGCAACATCCGCAGCTGTTGGCTCACTTTTCTCCTGCTGCACATATGCATATCTCCCTATGTGTGGGTGTGCGTGTTGCAGGTGTTGCAGGAGTTACAGGTGTGCGGTCACATCGGAGAGGGATCGCTTCGCGATGGGCACCGTCTCCATCACCAAAGCTCCGGTCTGGGGTGCGGCAGGAGGACTCAGCTTTTAAGAGCAGACCCGTGTCCCCTCACTCGGGGACCCATCGCCATCAATCAGCGGGTGAGTGAGAGCTGCCAGCCGTGCCGTGCCGTGCCGTGCCGTGGGGGGAGGCGGGTCGGGCCCCACGCTGCGCTGGCAGGCAGCTGCGTGGGCCGGGGCTGGCGGGGCTCCGCGGGGGTGTGAGGGTGTGTGCACGCGTGTGTGTGTGTGTGAGTGTGTCAGAAATGCCCCTTTCACCCGCCTGGCTTCCTCGGCAGCGCGCTCCTGCTCCAGGCGGCTGGTGGCTCAGTGCACAAGCTGATTAGGTAACAACAGAGCACCTTCCCTCCCTGTTTCCTCTCAATGCGCTTGGGCCACGGCTTTTGAAGGAGCCCAGCCCTGCCACTATCCAGCCATTATAAGGGGATGTATGGGGCTTTATCCGGAAAAAGCTCAGCCTTGCCCCAGGCTTCATCAATCATTTAGACCGGTTCAAATCCCCTTCATCGCGTTCCGCCTCATTAAACCTATCAAGGGGGACTGAAGAGAGTTTGTATAGGTCCAGAATGCCTGTACACTCCTCGCTATCTCAGATAGCGCGGATGGGAAAAAAAAAAAAAAAAAAAAAAAAAGCCAAAAAAAAAGGCAAAGAATCAATTAAAAGGAATTTCGCTGCCTTGCCCGCTGCCTCCGCACATGAGCCTGGCCGGGCGTCCCCTCCCGACGGCGGC
The DNA here is from genome assembly GCF_030463565.1 of Pelecanus crispus. Classification (NCBI taxonomy): domain Eukaryota; kingdom Metazoa; phylum Chordata; class Aves; order Pelecaniformes; family Pelecanidae; genus Pelecanus; species Pelecanus crispus. The sequence goes on along the minus strand of NC_134646.1, from coordinate 60,047,820 downwards.
TTGAGGAGCCCCTTCGCACCCCGCCGGGGCTCTCGGCCCCCCGGGGGCACCCAGCAGTCCCGCCGGCCCCGTCTGGGGGTCTGCCCCGGCCCCTCTGCCCGCCCGGAGGCAGGGGAGGAGGACGGAGCCGTGCCCAGGCGCTGCGGGCGGGGAGTCCCTGCCTTTTGGGATAAACGCGCTGCTCCGTCCCCTGGGAGAGCAGGAGAAATCAGCTCCAATAAAACGGTGCTGGTTGATATTTATCGTTACATTTTAATATCTGACGACGTCAATCGCCACACCGTCGGTGCCTGCCCCCCCCCCCCCGCCCCCCCCGCCCCCGGCGGCGGGGCCGGGCGCCCCGTCGGGGCTGCGCCTGGGTCCCCGCCCGGCGCCGCGCTCCGGAGCTCGGCTCCAAAATGCTGACATTTGCATTTAAAACAAAGAGGAGCGGCTGCATTATCGCCGATCCCTTCTGATATTAATAGTCATAAAACCCGGAGCGATTACCGAAAGGGAACGTGTTAAATGCCAGGAGCCTGGGTAGGGTTGGGTCTGGGGGGGAAAAAAAAAAAAAAAAAAAAAAAAAAGAAGAAAAGAAAGAAACAAACAAACAAAAAAATCCAAACAAGAAAAAAAGGCAGCGCACTGAATCCAAGTCTGTATTTTAACTTTTTTAATAACGATTTTTCCTGCGCTGTGAGCTTGCACCGAATCCTGGAGGAATTGCTAAATCAGATTAAGGTTATATTTTGCAACAGACTGGATGGAGCAATAAAGGAGAAAGCGCGGAAATGGGACTTCACCCATCAATTAGATCTCTATTAGCAGCCAATGCAGGCTTCACCACAGGAAATGTCACGTCCCGGCAGAAGCAGAGCCTTTCACTTTCCCCTGAAATTAAACAATTCTTCATGCTCGCAGACCCCGGGCGAGCCGAGCCTTTGTTCGCCCGGGCGCAGAGGGTGCGCGTCCCGCCAGCACCTGCTCGCTGCCTGCGCCGGGAGCCGCGGCCGGGCCACCGCCTGCACAGGTTGCCCCAACACCTGCGCTGCTCGCCCGCCTGCCCAGCGCCCAGGAAACCGCGGCCTTAAAAGGCTCTATTAATATTAAAGGGGTTATTCCAGTCATAAACGGGCCATTACCAACACAATGGGTAATATTTTGAATAGCAGGTCGGCTCATCTGCCTCCATAGATCATATCTGCCAACGCCGGGCCCCCCTCCCCCCGCCGCTCCCCATCCCCGGCTCCTTGGGGTCTGCGGGGCCGAAAGCGGCTCCTGCATCGGGGCTCGGCGGCGGCACCGTCGCGGGTGCGGGGCCGTGGTGGGCTAAGGCAGGCGGAGCGGGCCGCTCTCCGGGACGGAGGCAGAGGCTCCTTCCCCCGTGAGCAGCCGAGTGCCGGGGGGAGCTGGGCTCTGCCTGGCAGGGCGTGCCCGGCGCTGCTCCCCCCGCTCCCCCCCTCCGGCACGGCAACCAGACGAGCCACCGGCTCCGGGGAGCATCCTGCGGGGAGGCAGGCAGGGAAGGGCACGGGGCCTTTCCCGCACACGTCCCCCCGCCACTCCTTCCCCCCTTGCCGCTCAGCGAAAAGAAAGAAGAAAAGAGGAGAAGAAAAGCCCTTCAATTTGCCCATAAGCGAGAAAGGTGCAACAGGAAAGGAATGGCCAAGCAGGGGGAAGTTGCAGGGGGGATAAAGGGAGCTCTGTTGCCCCGGTCCTTGTTGTTCTTGCCGCTGCTCCATTCAGGCACCGAATTCAAATGGATATTTTACAGCTCAGCCCAGCTGAACAGGGGCTCAATGCCTGAAAGCTGCCGAGCTGCCTCGGCGGACATGCTCTGGGCCCGATATTATAATTTTCATAATGCGCTTTTATGTAGCTCCAGCCTCCTCCGGTGAGCAGCCCGCAGAGCGGCTGAAAGGGGCTTTGAGAGACCGGGGAGCGGGGCTGCAGCGAGCTGCCAGCCCCCCGCAGTCTGAGTGGCACCGCCTGCCCCGGCCGGCCCGGCTCCCTCCGGCCCCCGGCCCGGCTCCCTCCGGCCCCCGGCCCGCCCGCCGCCCCGCCGCGCTTCCCGGCCCGGCCCGGCCCGGCCCCAGCGCCCCGCGGTGCCGCTTCGCTCTGCCCCGATGCGCCTGCAGAGGCGCGCCCCGGCCCCCCGCCGCCGGCCGGCCCAGGGGCGCCGGGACACGGCTCGGTCCCAGCCCGGGCCACCGGCGACGGCGTGCCCCGGGGAGCGAGCCGGCCGCACCCGGGAAAAGGGCACGGAAAGGGGGAGAACCCCCCTCAGGCAGGCCCTTACACCCGGCCGGAGGGAGGGGAGCTAAACGGTGAGGAGCCAGGAGGGTTACTTCCACCGCTGAAAGAAAAATCTGTGCGTGTGTATTTGTCATCCTGGGTAAGTCACCCGCTGCGGAGGAGGGTGCCCGGCTGCGTCGTTAACCGGCTGGTGCCCGTGGCTGGGAATGGCCTTCAAAAAGTTACGGATTTCCCTTCAGGGCAAAGCGACAGGGCTCCGCCAAAGCCCGCACGCCTCCGCCCCGCTCCGCAGGTGCGTGAGCCGCGCTCGTCGTGTGGAAACATCCCGGTGTCCCGTCCCCCCCCCCCGCCCCGGGGGGTCCTCTGCCAGCCCCTTCCCGCCCGGGAGGCACCGGCTAGCAGTGGCTGGAGAGAGAGCCGCTGACAAAGGAAAGGGCCTAAGCAGACATCTCCTAAGGCCAGATTTAGCTTCGAGTGTGTCCTTAGATATTGGCCTGATAGACTGAGGAAAGGGAGATTTAAAAAAAAAAAAAAAAAAAGAAAAAAAGAAAAATGTATTAAAAAAAAAACCACGGAGAAAGAGGCCTTAGATATTGGCCTGATAGACTGAGGAAAGGGAGATTTTAAAAAAGAAAAAAAAAAGAAAAATATATTTAAAAAAAAAAAAAAAACCCACGGAGTGGGCCGGGCAGCGGCACCGCGGTCCCGCGGGGCTCCGCTTAGGGGCAAAGCAAGCAAAGAGGCAAGGAAAAAAATCCTTTTTGCCTGTTTATAGCGTGACTTTTGACGTTTAGCACGGGGTGGAAGGCTCCCTAAGAATCAAATTACTATTTTTACCGCGCTATTTATAACCGCAACCCGAATGTGAGCGGCTTGTCCCCAAAACCTTGTGTAACTACTCCTGCCTGTCCCTAGCTAAGCACCTGCCGCGGAGTTACAAACACACAGAGGCATTTTTTAAGCAGCCCAGGTCCGGAGCCGTGTTTTCCCTCTGCTGAGGTGTCCCAAAGCCTCCTGCAGCCCCACTGCAGCTGCGGGGGGCTGCCTGCGGGCTTTGCTTTCGCCTCCGCCCGGTGCCCAACCCGCCCCTGGCCCCGCACACGGCTCGGCTGAGCCCCGGTGCCCGGAGCCGGGCGGCACCGCGGGCTCCGCTCCCCCTCGCCGGGCAAAGCCCCCGCTCAGCTTCGCGGCAGCTGCGGCTCCGGGCACCGCTGCGGAGCATCGTTCCCTCCTTCCCTCCCTCCTTCCCTCCCTCCGGCTCTGCAGAAGAGCTGGAAGGAGGACGGACAACAAACGTGTCTTCGCTTGAGGGGAAAAAAAAAAAAAAAAGGCGTTTTTTATCTCGTTCAGGTGGAATTTCACCCAAGATCCGCCTCAGGGAGGGGAACTGTCGGCAGCCCCGAAATTGCACGGCGTGATTTGCTCTGCTTCACACCCACGGGGCCCGTGGGAAGCCACGAGTGGGCACGAGCTGCTTTAACCCTTTCCCTCCGCCTTTCCACGTGGTCCTTTGCAAAGAGGCAGAAATGTTGTCGGGCAGCTGGGCCACCTCCTCCTCCGCCCCGGTTGTCCCCCCCAGGGGACAGCGAGAGGCCGGGGACCCCGTCTGCGCTCTGCAGAAGGGTCCGGGTGCTCCGGGAGGGCGGCTGCGCCCGCCCCAACGTGGATGCTGCCGTTTCTGGGTTGTTTTAGTTGGGAACCTACTGCGCTCATGTTACAAATGCAATTAATAGTAAAAGCAGCCTTTATCTGAGGAGTAGGAGGCAGCTGCACACCGCAGGTCATTATCCATTAGCGGGGAGTGTTCAGCACTTAGCTGCCGTGTTCAAAGCGAGGGGGGAAAAGGCAAAAGCTAATGCCTTATCTCCGGTCCTCCTCCCTCCACCACCTTCCTCTGCCCGGGACCGGGGCCGGTTTGCGGCAGGCTGCCCCGGGGGACAGGGCGGGCCGGGTGGGGACCCGGTGGGCTGGGGAACAGGAGGAGTTTAAGTCTCCCAAATACATATCCTTCTCGCCTGCCCTCTTCCCAGAAGGGTCCTTCACTTGGCTTCGTAGCGATGGGCAAGTGGCCGGCGAGGACCGGGCCACCGCCGGTCCCAGCCGTGGGAAAGCGCCTCCGTGCCTCAGTTTCCCCACCCTGCAGACCCAGGCCAATACTCTTAGCTTACTTTCCGAAACACCCCCCGACCGATGCCCTGTGCTAAAGGTGATGCTACAGGTGTTTTCACGTCTCCGCGAGCCACCCTTACGACCTGAGCTGCCTGTCCCAATCCCGTCCGGATGCGTGGAGCATCTGACGGGCTGATCCAAGCACAGATTTTTCCCTGCAAGATATTCCTCCCCCCTCCAGCCGGGAGCCGTGGGACTGAGCCCGGGAGCGGCCAGAAACCCGGGGGGCATAAACCCTCCCCTCGGCCCCACGGCAGGGCTCTGCCAGCTGTGGTAGTTTGGCAGGATCCACCGAGGTCTCCGTCCGAGACTTTTGGGGCTTCTCCCCCCTTAGATGAAAGACCGTTCTCCAAGTTCAAGAATGCACTGGGCAAATCCAACAGGTCTGGCTAAAGGCTCGCTCGGGCCGCTCGCTCATCGCAGCAAGGAGCAAAACACCTCCTCGGCAGAGCGGTGGGCTCACCTACCATCTGCTTAAACCTCGGGATAAGAAGAAATACCCTATTGATTTAGTCGCTAAAAGAAAGAGAGGGAGGGGGGGGGGGGGGGGGGGGGAAACAGCCCAAAACAACCCTTTTCTGTACTCTGGAAAGGGGGGGAAAAAAAAGCACCTCTTCGTAGCTTAGTGGGGAAAAAGGTCAAGTTACTATTGACAAGTATGTAAAGACATCTTCTAACCATGGGAAAACATGTATAAATTGTTTCGACTCACTGCATTCAAAACCAATGGAAGCGAATTACAAAACTGCACTTCTTGCATTGTTGGACTGAAAGGATATCTATTTATCATCTTATAAGACAGCTCGAACGATCTTTATCTGCTTTGCCCACTTTCTGACCCAAATTCAGGGTTTTTATGGAAAATTGCAGTCAGTTTGATTGATGAAATCCAAAGATGTCTAAAATGGCACCAAAGATCTCCAACTGTGCAGACTCCAACCGAGGGCTTCAATGTTGGCATTGTTCCTACGAAAAAAGTTGAGAAAACGAGCAAAAGTTAGGGAATTTCTGTTTAAAAACTTCAAATTTCAATGAGGATCCCGAACCTATTATCCCTATTCATGGGGCGAACTGTGTGAACATAAAAGTATTTCCCACACATCGCAAAACAACAACAACAAAAAAACCCTTAGTTTTAAGCCGCGCCATAAACCTTCTTTGTAAAACGCTGAATAACCCTGTGCAGAAAATAAACCCAGCCGTTCCCGTTTAGAAATCAAGTAAGTGTAAATCATATAAACGGGAAGCTCACGAGAAGAAGCGTTTAAAGAGAGTGTGAGAAAATACACGTATTTCATCTGTGCATCCGAAATGACAGACAGCCTTAATTTAAAATGCGGAGACGCAACGGAGGGTGATGTTTTTAACCCGATATTGTGTCTTCCAGAGGATTGCAGCCAGGGTTTAGAGGAGGCAGTTCGGCGGGCGAAGCTCTTCCCCAGCCCTCCTCGTAGCAGGAGGGCGAAGCGGTGCCTGCCAGGCTTTAGCTGGCAACGCACCGAGCTGCGGGCTGGGGGCTTCGCGGGGAGAGGAGCGCTCGCTGCCCCCGCACCAGCCCGGCCCCACTCGGGACGTGGCTGTGGTGCAGAGCCCCGGCGCTGCTCGGCCACGGATCCGTGCGTTAGCGGCTCCCCGTCTCGTTCAGGGCCACGCGTTATTGTGGAATATGGTCACCTGCCTAATTGTGCTAAATGGCCACCTCCTATTATTAATAATAGCTGGAACGTGGCTCCTAGACACGTTACCAAGGCCGGGGAGCTGATGAATGAAACCCCTACTAGGGAAAATCTTGGTAGCTGTCTTCTGTCGCATTACCCAAGGGGGCCGACTATAAATCTTCCTTCATTTTAACCACGTTTACCCTCATACTCCTCCAGGCTAGGGATGCTGTGTTAAGATTGCACTGATGTGCCAATGCTTTGGACCAGCTGCTCCTAAATACAGACAAGTCCTTGTCAATTAAGCCATTGAGGAGCAGGGCCTGGGAGCTCTGGGGCATTTTAGCAGGCAGCAGTGTGCAGCCCCAACAATTAGCATCCATTTTGAAGGGACCTCCAGGGCACAACTGCACAGGCAGGGAAGAATCAAAACACCAGGCAACTTCAATTCTGAAAACCGGTCACATAATGATACTGAACAGACCGGCCTAGGAGGAGCGAGCCAATCTTTCTCGGGAAGGACATTTGCCCGCTCCCCCAGCCAAGCTGTAGGGCCGAGGCACGCCGCGAACCGCGGAGTCAGAGGAGATAAATGAACACATTCATTTGCCCGTGTGAGCCGAAGTTTCCTTTGGCGGTTCTTCTTTGTAACTCGGTGTCACCTCAAGCAGCTGGTGGCATGCAATGCTCCCATGATCCTGGCCTTTGGCCCAGGCGGAGCTGGACAAGGCAGCCCGCTCCAAGGAGAAGAGCTGCGATGTCTCAGGTCAGAGAGGCCACGCCACCAGTGGGACAGGCAGAGCGCTAGGAGTTCAGCGAAACAAAACCCCGAGGGGATGAGGGAGCCTGGGGGATCATTAGCGAAGGTGTTTGCTTAAGTCATTAGGAAGCCGGTAGCTAGGGGGAAAAAAGGCTCGTTCCACAAGGCACCTCCCCAGAATGGCAGGGCTGGAAATGCGGAGGATATCACAGCGCAAGACTATGTGACCCCACCAAGTTCAACAACAGAGCAAACAGCACATGCCATTAGGGACGGCAGTCAGCCGGGAGGTAACAAAGAGGGGAGGGCACCGGCAAAAATCTTCCTGTATTAAATATGGAAAAGTATGGGGACGAGGGCAGGGGTCAATGAAAGTCAACAAGAGAGCAGGCTTAATGACAGAAAGAATTTAATATCAAAAATACATAAATCTGCGTGGGAGGCAGCCCCAGAATAGGCAGAAAGGCAGGCAGCCTCGGAGTCAACATTCACTTGGTAATCGAGCCCGAATGGCTAGCGCCGGGTTGTTAACATTTAACACAAAAGTTAGCGGGGAATAAAGGACGGAGGGCCGGCTCCTTTAACCGCGGGTCCGCCGGGAGATTTCCATATGTCACGCTAAATGGATAACACCGGCCCCGCTTCTGCCGGGGAGTCCCTTTCCCCCCTTTGCTCGCTCTCGCCTTTCCCTCCGCCCCTCCCCGCACGCCCCCGCCGAGCCCCCGCAGGCGCCGAGGCAGCTCCGGCCCTGGGCACCGGCGGGGAGGCGGGGCGGGGCGGGACGGGACGGCGGAGCGGAGCGGAGCGGAGGGGAGCGGAGCGGGAGCGGAGGCTTCGGGGAGCCCATGCCGCCCCCGGGCTGCCCTGCCGGCCCTCCCCGGGGTGTCGCGACTCGCTGCGGGCCGTCGCGACCGAGAGCTTAACTCCTGCCGCTTTTTAACGTCAGGGAAAGCGCCCTAAAGGCAAAAAAAGGGCTCCGAGGGAAAAAGACAGCTCTCCCGGTTCCGCAGGGCTCGGTTCAGCGCTGCGCGGGGGACGGGACGGGCCCTGCTGCCGCCCCTCTGCGGGGACCGCCCGGACCGGGGCCGGAGGAAGAAGGGGGGAAAAAAAAAAAAAAAAAAAAAAAAAGGACAAAAAGAAAAAACCCGCGCCCCTGATCAATACGGCAGTGTTTCTGCGCTAGTTCAGGAGGTCAGGCGGGCGTAGACACAGCATGGAGAGTTATTTATGTCAAGTCGGGTTATTGTAAACGAAATCCAGCAAATTGCACATAAGCTCCTCGGGGCCGCCAGTGGGCTCGTGGGCAGAGGTCAGTGTCAGTCAGTCTGTCCATCCCTCTGGAGACAGTAATTGTCCGGGGGCTGACACCGCGTCGGGGGCGATAGGCGGCTCCATCCATCTCCATCCAGTTATCCCGGCGCCGGGGCCGGGGCTGCCGCTGCTCCGCGGGTGCGTGGCACCGAGCCACGCCGGCCCCGCTGCCGGCAGCGCCAGGGCGGGAATCCCGCGGCTCCCACGGGCCGTGCCGGGCCGGGCCGGGCCGTGCCGGGGCGTGGAGGGCGGCGGAGCTCCCCCCCCGCCGCTCCCCGCCATCCCCGCGCCCCCCGCGCCTCGCCCCGCGCCTCGCCAGCCTCCAGCACCCAGCTCCATCGCTCCCCCGTAATCCCTTTATGGAGGGGGAAATTCTTCCCTTCTGACAATTTAATAGTCCAAAGTAATCATCTGCGTGACATTGCCCATCCGTCTTCTCAAAAGAGAAAACAAAGGGGATGTTTTTTTCTCTGGGCCTCTCCAGATCCTTTTCTATTTTGAGAGGGGCTGCCCACAATGGGGTCCTTATGAACCATAATGGTTATGTTTATGAAGCCAGCGATACCAGTGTATGAAGACAATTTTATGCCTAATTAGAAAATGATGTAAGCAAGGGGGAGACAAAGCAGGCTTGTTTGCCGTGGCTGGGTCCCCGGCCATCACTCCTGGGCGAATATATCGCCTCTTCTGTGCTTTACGTCCACTATTTTTATAACATCTCGTCCATTAGCTCCTCAAACTGTTTATGATATCGTGGACAGTTAGTAAAACAGCTCAATTTAGCGGTGGGTTAAAGCAATTTTGAAACATGTTCCGAAGGGAATCGCACGGGAGGCGAAGAGCAGCGCTCCCCGCTCCCATCCAAGGGGACTTCACCTCTGGGAAGACTCCAATAACTGCAACCCCAGCCCCACTCGATTAAGGGATAATTTTTAATATATATGCAATAAATGTTCACTTTGTTAGATTGAATGACAGACAATAATATCGGCACATCTTCATATCCATCCATTACCGGCAAATGAGCCGCACAAAGAACATATTTGCTTTTGATTAATTTATTTGCAGACTCTGTTTGATAAAGCAATAACTATTTGGTTAAACTTGACATTCGGTCTTCGGGGGGTTATCAGACCAATTCCCTCTCGTTCGTGGGTGATAATAAAGCTGTTTAAACGGGATTAATTATTAATTGGTTGCAATTAATTTCCTCTCTTCTCCGCGTCGACAAACAATGAGGATCACTCACTCCCAAACAAAAGACTGCCGTAGGAGCATCCTCGCCCCATCCATATCTATCTGTCTGTCCGTCCCTCTGTCCCTCTCCGCCTCTCCTCTCCACGGCACCTCAGCTTCCCCCCCGAAGCCTTACGTCTATCCTGCGGCCGGCAGACCTCTCCCTCGGGGTGTGTGGGGGAGAGGGTGGCCGGGCCCCCCGGGGCTGCCCGCGCCCCCCGGCCCCGGGCCGCCAGCCCCGCGGCCGCGGTGACGGCCGTCCCTGCCGGGGCGCGGGGGGAGAGCGGGGCGGCCCCGGCCCCTCCGCGGGGCTGCTCTGGGCCGGGGCTGGCCGAGCAGGGACGCCGGGACGGCGGCCAGGGGAGCGGGGCGCTGGAGGACGAGACTCCCCGACTCGGCCGCCGTGGTGAAGTGCTGCGGGGGAGAGGAGCAGAGCGGGAGCAGAGCGGGAGCAGAGCGGGAGCAGAGCTCCTCTCTCCCCCTCTGCCCCGGCCGCTGATGAATGGGCCCGGAGGATGGATAGTCCGGAGTGTGTTATATCTTCATCAAACTGTGAAACCCCTCCCTTTACTAATAATCTGTCACAACTTTACAGAACACACACTGAGACCAAAGGGAAGCCCCTGCCCTGCAGCCTGCCCCTTCCCTCCCCTGTCAGGAAGGGCTTTATGCGGCCAGGGCGCACGGGGGAGGGGGGCTCCCGCCGCCGAAAGCTTTCCTCGGCCGCTGCCCGGCCTCTTCCCCCGCCGCTGCCCCAGCAGCCCCGGCCCGAAGGGCCCCGGCCCCTGCCCGCGGCTCCGCGGCCGCTGAGCCCGGCCCCCCGCCGCCGGCGGGGCAGGCCGGCGGGGCAGGGCGAGCCGAAAGCACCCCCGAAAATTCGCCGCTTCCTCGGCGGGGTTTTTAGTAGCGGGAGCGGGGGAAGCCACCCGTTTTCCCTGGGCGAACGGCGGAGAAACGGCTGAGGCGAGACCCAGCCGCCTCCTCCGGCTCTTCCCGCTCGCCCCCCGACCCTTCTCCCCCTTCTGCCGGGCATTTGCGTTCGCAGCAGATGCATTCCAGCAGCGCCGTCCGCCCCTTGCCCCGCACAGCTAAAACCAACCATCGAAACGAGCTGCTTAAAAGTAGGGAGGCCGGCGGGAGATGCGGCGGGGGGCGGGCGGCGAATGCCCACGGGCACCCGTGTGCCGTGCCCCGCAGCTCCCGGCCCCGCGGCCCGGCCGCTGCCCGCCGCCCCTGCGGCTCCCGACCCAGGAAAAGGCTCGTTCCCAGTTATTCCACTGCTAGCGGCAGTCCCTGCTCCGTCCGGGAATCGTTTTCAGGCGTAAAACCGAGGCAGTGAAAGACATTAGTCTAATGGGGTTTGTCGTGTAGAAGCTGTTGATATTATGTTGTCATTCATCTCATTTAAAGTCCGAAGAAACGCATTCATGAGATTGTTTCTTTATTTCCCCCCCCCCCCCCCCCCTTTCTCCCCCTTTCTTGCTGTTCTAAAAACATCGCTTTCTTTGGCTGTTTGCTTTAGGGGCTTTTCATCTGCGTGTTTCAGATAAGAAAAGAAATCAGATTCTTTTATTTTTCGATTGGATCCGAATTCCTTTTGATGTCCCCATTTAGTGCCTTTGACTTCTCCTGTGAATGGCAGCCTTTTGTTGCCGTCCCACATGCCCTTTAAGAAATTCTCCCGTAAACGCCTGGTACCCGCTGATGGATCCGTTTTCAAATGGACCAGAAGGAAAATGCAAGGAGCGAGAGGCCCGTTTCCTTAGTAATTGCTCGCGTTTGGGTGAAAATGCAGATATTTTTGTCTCATGTGGGAGTATTGGGAGCAAGAACATCAGCAGGGGTTTAAAACAAAGATTGTCAGCTGCGATCTCGCTGCACAAGGCGAGCAGCTCGCTTCATTGCCTTTGGTGTCAAAGTTGGGGTATCCTCCAAAGTGGGGAGCGACGTGCAAAACCTCCCGATGGCCACAGCCCACGGCCCCCGCCGCCCCTGCCTTAGCTTCCCTCCCGGGCACAGTCTTGTGCACAGTTATTTCAGCGGCATCGCTGGAAAAAGAGATTATGTCTGAGATTTATATATAAACGTATGTGTGTGTGCGTGCGTATATATTCATATATATATATATGAATGGACGGATGGATGGATGCATGATCGCCTGTGTGTATACTCAAATATTGCTGGCGCTGAAGAAAGATTCGCGTCTCCCAAATCACACTTCGGAAGAAGCTACTGTAAAATAAATTCGCCTTCCGAGAGCGCGAACGCTCCTGTGCTCCGAGGCTCGGCAAGCAAACGGGGGCACCGCACCCAGCCGAAGGTGCGTCTCGGAGATCAAAAGCTAAAACTCGCAGGCATTCCCGAAATAGATTTCTTTCTTTTTTTTTTTTTTTTCTTTTCAATCTTAAATGAGGAACTTTCCCCCCATTGTGCCTCTTGGAGCTTTAAATATCTCTGAAATAATCGATAAGCGATTAGAAATCGTTTTCAAGAAACGACTTCAAGGTCCGCGGAGCGGGATCAGCCCCGTGTCCCGCAGAGATCCATTCGCTAAGCCGGAGCCCGTTTTCTCCTCCGAGTACAGCATTTTTTCTTTTCACTCTCCAGGGCTACATCGTTGCAAAACCATTTCCTGACCATTTCCCTTTTTCCCCCTTTCCTCGTATAAACTCTCTTCTCTTACACCATTATGTCTCGGGACACTGAAGGATAATCAAATGCTAACAGAAATAGCAAAAAGTCGAATACATGACTTCAGAGCTATTTACTTGCCCCCAGCAGAGCGCGGGATTTCGGGGCTGTGATGGGAAAAGGCTGGGGTGAGCCCTTGCAGGGGACCCGCTGAGCCGGCACAGGTCGAAGGGACGGAAAGGCTAGGGCTACCGGCAGGCAGCGAAACCTCAGCGCCCCGCTTCTCCTCCTTTTTTTTTTTGGCAGGACACTGCAGTGGCCGACCTGAAAGCATCCCTTTTCTCGTGGGGAGCTCTCCAGGACAAGAGGAGATTCCAGGACCTTCTCCCCCCAAGCAGCAAGAGCTAACCAGGGTCCTCCAAGTCATCTATTCTCCAAGGAAAAAAAAGCTCGCATTGCGACACGGGGGTGGGAGAAAAAAAAAAAAAAATCCAAGCAAGATTTTCCCTAGAATACAAATGTGGGAGAAAAGGTTGCGTATATTTGGAAACAAATTTGTAGCCAGACATAATATTTCGATTCTGCAAAGACAATGGCAATAAGAGCGGAGCGAAAGGTGCCTTACTTACGTTTTAGGCGAGCGCCTTCCCTTCCGCACTGCCCTGCCTCCTGTGCTGTAGATTATTTTATACATTTCTCCCAGATACACTTATAAACAAGTGGAAATTTTGCATCCTACCCGCACCATTTTATACATGATGAGCCATCAGTAATAGGATTATTAAACAAAAACCGTCTGAGGCGCTGGCGTTAACCTTTTTTAAAATGGCTAATTAGGTTTTGCACAGAAAAATTAGATTTAACATTGCTTACATTGCCTACATTTTCAGTTGATGCTACAATAATTTGGGGGGTACGACGGGTAAAACAATTCGAAGACATAATAAAAAATTAACTATTTTAACATACATTATAGGTCCCCTACACTAGGATAAGGCAAAGAATATTTTCATGATCAAATATTATATACATAAAACTAATTATCTCTCGCTGCTGCCTCCATCAATTACGCGGGAGAAGGGAGCGGCGCAGAGCGCCCTCTGGTGGCTGACTGCCGGAACGCGCTTGGCGCAGCCACCCCGCCGGCTCCTTTCCTCCTCTGCCCCCCCCCCCCCCCCAATTTTTTTTTTTTTGTTTTTTTTGGGGGGTGGCAGGTCCTTTTGCTTGATCTACAGCTAGAGCTACATTCGTACACAGAAAATAGGGAGGATGCTGATTATTTGATCTGGGCTGTTCTCCACAGAGGTAGTTACAACAGATGCTACAGGGTGCTTGCAAAGCTAACACATTCTAGACAAAGAGACCTGCCTTCCTTCCTTCCTCCCTTCCTCCCTTCCTTCACCCCTTCCTCCTTTCCTTCACCCCTTCCTGCCTTCCTTCTCCTCTTTCTCCCCTCCTCCCTTCCTCCCTTCTCTTCCATCTTCCTTCACTCCTTCCTACCTTCCCCCATCTTTCCCCCGTTCCTTCACTGCTCCTTCCTTTCCTCCCTTCCTCCCTCCTTTCCTTCCTTCATCCCTTCCTCCTTTCCTTCTCCCCTTCCTGCCTTCTTTCTCCTCTTCCCCCTTTCCTCCCCTCCTCTTTTCCTCCCTTCTTTTCCCCCTTCCTTCACCCCTTCCTCCTTTCCTTCTCCTCTTCCTCCCTCCCTTCTCCCCTTCCTTCCTCCCTCCCTTCTCCCCTTCCTTCCTTCCTCCCTTCCTCCCTTCTTTTCCCCCTTCCTTCCCTCCTCCCTTCCTCCCTTCTTTTCCCCCTTCCTTCCTTCCTTCCTTCCTTCCTTCCTTCCTTCCTTCCTTCCTTCCTTCCTTCCTTCCTTCCTTCCTTCCTTCCTTCCTTCCTTCCTTCCTTCCTTCCTTCCTTCCTTCCTTCCTTCCTTCCTTCCTTCCCTCCCTCCCTCCCTCCCTCCCTCCCTCCCTCCCTCCCCTTTATTCCTCCTCCTCTCTCTCTGGAGAACCCCATCACATCTTCTCTCACAACCTTTCCCACTGCGTGTGCTCTCGCACACCCACAAGCCAGTCACGGAGGACCCCGCCACGGCCCCGCAGTGCCCACGGGTTTCTCCAAGCGCGGGGCTGTGCGGGAGGCTGTGGGCACCGGCTCTGCCCCGCCCGCGCCCACCCGTGACCTTCCCACTGGTGGGAGGTCGGGACCTCGGTCCCCGCGCACCTCCCACCCGAAGGCCACCCGGGTGTATTTGGGGGGTTTTTGCGAGGGCAGAGCGGCGGGGAGCTCTGCAAGGAGCTCAGCTGTGCCCGGCGGAGCAGGGCAGCAGAGCCTTCGGCCGCTGCCAGGTTTCACCTCCTCCCTTTCTCCCACCATTGTCAGGAACAGCGTGTTCATTTACTCCTGCTTTTGAAAAGGAAAACGCTCCCAGGCAGCCGACATCGGCAGCTTCATCTCAGAAGACTCTGCAGACAATCTGGGGGAAAGCAGCCCAGGTTTAATGCCTGTGCTGTTCCCTCCCCTGGCTGTTTACCAGCTTGCTTTCCAGTGTGGCGTAGCGAGCAACACGTAGCCCACCTAACAGGGCCATTAGAGGGGGAAAAAGCTTTCAGCTGAAGCAAACTGTATGGAAAATGTATACAATTCATCCGACACAGCGGCATTCATTGCTAAACTGCCTGCCCGCTTCTCATCTATATGGTTTGCAGGACCTTTGCAGGGGAAGGCAGTGAAATGGAGACGTCTGCCCTGTGCAATAGCAGCAGGAAGCAAAATACATCAGAAGGCACTCGACCAAGGTTTTCTGAAATGGGAAATGTAAAAGAGTATCAGCCCCTTTTTAAAAAAAATCCTGTTCTATCAGAATGGATAACAAGGTCAGCCAGTAATGCGTGAAGGCACCATATTTAGAACAAACAAAACAGTATTCAATTTAACATTTAGAATGCAACATTAAAAGTATTCTATCACCATGTTAAATACTGACTAGCTAAGCCTACTCCGGAGGCACAAGAGTGTCTGTCCGCAGTTGGAGTTGCTTTTCCCCTATGAAGGCTTTACTGAGCGTCACGTAACTCCCCCATGTCGCCATCGCGGCTCTCCGTTATGTCTATGGTGTTCAGTCTTTCTAGGACTGCGCTTTGTGCTGCTCCTACAGCCTTGATTTTTAGCAGGAAAGCCCCTCAGTTTTGCTGGTCTGAGGCTACAGGCTGCACTCAGTGACTCCTGCACTAAAAGCAAGGTTTGGCTGAAATCTAGGTTACATGGATGAACACTGCAGGGAGATACCCGAGGAGGCTGTAAATGGGCACATTTCGCTTTGGCTAATTTAGTCTTCTTGGAGAGCTTTACAACTCCTAATTTGAATGATGTCTTTTCCAGGTGTCTTTTATGGCACTGTGCTGAGCTGTGTAGACATACCCTAGGGCAGGAGAGCAATCCACAAGACCCTTCTCTGATCCATAAGCACTACAGTTCATAGGAAGGGAGAGAGAAACACTATAGCAGCTTCCCCACCTATGTGACCCAGAACATGTGCTGCCCTCCTCAAAATCTGCTGAAGTACCTACAGTATACAGGGAATTGCATTTTCTCCACTGAGAAAAAAATCTGTTTATCAGCATTTCAGGACTTCCCCTCTGCTGGCGTGTATCTCCCGGCTAACCACTACCGGCACTTACAAAGTAGGTATCTCCCCACCTTATTTGCCCAAGAAGCAGGGTCTGGTGGTTGAGCACAGGGCATTCCTCCTTCACACCTCCACCATATTGTATCGCAGGCTCTTACCTGCAGGTTTCTTCCCCTAATTTCATCTCAGGCTGTTTTCAGGGACTCTGCTAGGAGCGGTTAAAAGCTGATATTCTAGTCATTGGTCTTCTGCAGCACCTTTCTGTGCAGGGACAGATAGTACTTAATAGACTGCATATGCCCCAATTTTCAGACTAATATTCACTTAAACGCCCAGGAAAGAAACAAACCCTTTTGTCCTCAATCATTACCAAGATATCAACAATAAATGGAAAAGGCGAATCATGCATACTTTTTATTAAAATCCAGTCCTCTCTGTCCTTCTCCACACACAGCATTTATCTCAGCCATGCTCAGTAATATGTTACAGATGGACATTTTGAATGGAAGTATGCAAATATTTGGAATACAAGAGTGAAATATGCTACCTTTCTTTCAAAATTCGCTGTATTGTGTTAAGTCTGCTGCTGCTAGAACAGACTACAAATATATTGAGCTTAACAACTTTCTCTAAGGACCCTAAATCTTGGTATATAATGCAGAAGGTTTTTTATTGAAAACAAACAACTGAAATGGCCCATTAGGACAGTTAGCCCAGAACCCTGCCTTGCCAGGTTCATTGCTTACAGTCAGGACCAGAGCTATAATGCAATTACATGGCTGTGTACTGTGCGGCATCTTAGGAAAATATATCTGCTCATATGTCTGTTTTTCTCTGGTAAAAAGAGCTTGTGGACAGCTTGATGGCAGGATATGGCTGGTCTTTGTGTGTGGCGATAGCCAGACTGATGGTAAGGATTAAAGACTAAACACTGTAATTGCCTGTGATTTTATTTGGTTTTGAGTAACATTTTGAATAATTTTTATTTCTAAGTGGCCTGTATTTGCCCATTATGTATTTAATCGTTACAGTGCTCATTGGCAGGGTTTTGGCCCATTCCCAGAGATGGGCATAATTTGGGAGGAAAATACGTGCCTGGGACTGTTCCCAATAAGTAGTCCTGGCACAGTATACAGGCAGGGGTTGTATATGTTATCCATATACCCACAGAACAGACCTTGGCCCATTTTATTTACTTATGTTGACAATAATTTTCTCATACAGTCTTTTATAAACACCTGAAGGAAGGAGTAAATTCTTCTTATCCAGATTGTCTCATTTTGAGTGGGTCTTGAAAGGTTATTAGGTAAAAGCCTTGGACCAAATAATTTCCTACCGTGCAGTCAAACATCCAGGAGAAACTAATTCCATTCTGATGGAATCAGAGTTGGAGTATTAATAAGATTTCATTTGGTTACAGCTTTTGTAAAAAAAAAAAAATCTTGCAGCAGAATGATCTTTAATTAGTACAGTAATTATTAAGATATCAAGAGCAATTTCAATCTCGAGCAGGAAATTTCCCTTATGCTGGGAGATTTCTTTCAAAACCAACAGGAACTGCATAGAGTTGATACAGTTGATTTCCCCAGTTAAAATGTCCCATTGATAAAGCCACCCTGCTGAGCCTAGTACATGACATGGACATGGAGAAAAATGGCCAGAATACAGGGTTTGCATTATCTCTACAGCTTCTTAGTTTCAGTAATGGGCAAGAACCCCATCCATGTTTGCCCAGGATAAGTCAGAAGGTGCCTGTGTATTAGTGTCTCGGTGATAACTCAACAGTCTATACTGCTAAATCAAAAAGGACTAAGCAGTATGACTGAGCCCAAATGACTAAATAACTTGTGTCCACACTGCTTTTTGGCTCCTTTACAGACTTGCTTTGAGAAAGTTAATGGGAGCAACAGAAAGCAGAAACAGGGAGCAAAGCAGGAGCTGGCAGTGTGGATGATCTACCACAACTGCTCAAATTCACTTTCTGAATCTT
The DNA here is from genome assembly GCF_030463565.1 of Pelecanus crispus. Classification (NCBI taxonomy): domain Eukaryota; kingdom Metazoa; phylum Chordata; class Aves; order Pelecaniformes; family Pelecanidae; genus Pelecanus; species Pelecanus crispus. The sequence continues at coordinate 60,030,202 of NC_134646.1, read as the reverse complement.
TTTTATTAAACAGTTTAAATGCCCCCAGCTTCACCCTGACTACCCTGGATTTCTGGTGCAATGAGAAATGATGGTGTGGAATCATCACATGAATCTATATAATTCATATTTAGACTTTCTATCCTGGTCCAAGGTGCATATAATAATAATCTTCAACATAACCTTATCTAGGGACTGCTGGATGACTATGTGGGATGGATTGTAGAGAGTGGCCAGGAGTCCATGACTTCCCTAAATAGGCAGGAAAAGGATCTTTGCAAATAGGTCTTTGAATTAAGATTGTCATCGCATTTTCTAAGGATGTGTTTCAGCAGCCTGGGTAACAGTTTGATACTAAGGCACAGGGGTGATGTCATTTATGCTCATCTAATGATATGTCAGTAGCACAAAAGGAGTGAAGTCCAGTCTCCTCATCCATGGGTTCTTGCTGTAGTTTAAAATGTAACTCAAACTCTATTTCATCTAGAAAAATATTTGTCTTTTCTAGTTGCTTTTACTTTTAGACTGATAAACACACTGAATTGTGTGGTGATTTTGTTACCTAGACAAATATCTACAAGGAACAAGTATGAAACCACTAAACTGATTTTCACTTATGATTTTAAAACAAGATTTCACAGTAGGTCTCTAGAGGTGAGATCTAACCAAAGAATAAGCCCAAGTCACCTAACTGGTATTAGCCTTAGGAAGTTTATTCTTCACAAAATAAAGCTCTATTTTGATAGCAATGTTAATGCCTTTACTCAAACAGATCTCAGCTGATAGCATTACTGAAAAAGCTTTTAGCAACTGCCGGAAATTGAAGCACTATCTCTATCTGTGTATAACTAATACATATGGTAGACATCAGTTAAAGTATTTCTCAAACTAGATAGCTTGATACTCAATACTCAAATAGGAAAGCAAAGCTATTCACACTGATCTCCAGAGCAGAATGAAATCAGATGACTAGTGACTGAACAAGCTAGGTTCATGAAAACAATCTTTGAATATTATGGGTTGAATATAAAGAACGCACAGAACAGATCAAATCCAAAACGCAATTCTGTATTTCTATTCACTGGGTATCAATGTGCCCCTTTTATCGGTCTTTCAGAATCCGAGGAAGTCGTGATTAGATGTCATGAGTGTTCCATTTTCAAAAGAATAGATAAATAGCATGAAAGTCCCCTTAAGAGTTTAAGAAGAAATCCCCCCCGCACTATTTCTGGTTCCTAGTAAACTTCGCTGTTCTTTGAGAAATACCATTCCTTCAAGATATCATGCAATTCTACATCTGCAAATGCCAGAAATACTCGGGTGCCAACACCACTGAAAAAGTCCTTCAATATATTAAATACTTCTCCGAATGACCCTTCTTGTCACAAATATTATTCACTATTCATTTCTAGTGACCTTTTTTACAGTGTTAGATTGGTTTATACTTTAAACAAGAAGAATCTTAGTGTTAGGGTCTCCAATGAAATTTTATGAGATAATTATACAATAAATGATGAACAGAACTTACCACTACTGTTTTGCAATCATTGTTCTGTGCTTTACTGCTTTTGTTGTTGCCACCTCTAAAGGCTTCAAATGAGGCTATTGAGACTTTGCTGAATGTTGCACTTGCTCAGATGAAAAGAAATATTTTTTTTTTTCTTCCTGGGCTTTTGCAGTCTGAGGCCCTGGCTGAAGTAAGTGGGGTCATATCAACCAAGTTAAGCGCACCTGTGTCTACTGAAAAAATATAAATGTAGTACCCTGTTTAGTTTTCAAGAACAATGCGTAGACACAATCCAGCTTCTGGATAATTAGAAATCTGGATTACCATGAACGAACTTACTTGAAAGGCACAGTAGGCAGTTACTATTCCAGTACACATGGAATACAAATTATCAGATCATAATGCTCTAAATCTCCATTAAATCAAACCCCAAGAAAACTGCAGGAACAGGAAATTCACCCAAGTTTCTTCACTCATTTACTATGTAAGAGGTCTTAAGTACTCCAGAATTCCAAAATATGTTTCAGAAATAAGTTTACTAGTGATCTGCTATGTTATTGAGGTTGTGCTCCCCAGTTTGGTCATTCACTGATTCAGTGAAAGGAAGACTTGAACTGTACCTGACATGATGTCCTTATCACGGCAGAATCAATTGTGAGGTTTTCCAGCACTGACAGGGACATAATGAAAACAGATCTGTCTTCTGACCTAGCTATCTCTTGTAGAGCAAGAGATGGCATCTTCAGAAGAGATGAGAAACCACGGCTCATTCTTTTGGCATAACATAATATATTTGATCACTAACCATGCCTTTCCCTTTAGCTGCTGTTTGGCCCTCCACTCCCATTTTTATCAGTTTTGTGGTGTTTAGTCTCTTCTCTGGGCTGTGCACTGGACACAGGATACCATCCTGATAAGAGGATTAATATGAAAGACATTTGTGTTCTCATGATGGGCATGTATTTGACCAAGTAAAGAGGACAAAAAGCTGTTTATTTTCTTATGCTTTTTTTTTTTTTTTCATGCATCAAATGTCTATTTTAAATTACATTCTAATCAGAAGTAAAAATCCTTCAGGAATAGAAATGCATTAATTTGGTGATTCACTCATGAATTTAACATCAAGCAGAAGTTACAGTTAGAAGACAGATCTACATGTTCTTATTTATATTCTTTTTTAACTCATCCATGTTTGACTTTTGAATGATTATTTTACAGTTTTATTGCTAAGTGATAAATCCTCTGATAAGCACTATGCAAAGCCAAGACAAATAAATATTTGATTGACACAAGTTTTATTTTATTGCATGAGCTGATGCTCACAGGTGAAGATAATTAAATTTTATGGTCTATGCCTGAGGCATCTCTGGTTTAAAACTGTTGTAAAATAACCAGATCATATTTAATAGTTAGACGTGTACATTGCCACTATAGGACAGTAAGGTCATTAGACTAGCAAATGTTATCAATATACATCTTTGTTCTGGAAAAACATTTTTATTTGCTTCTTTTAAGCCGAGGTCTTCATAAAAGCAGGTGGAAAACATTCTTGAGGAAGCAGATTTTACATAGGACTGTAGTTAATTTGGGCAGTCACCCTATTACGGTCACCATGTTTTGAGCCCTATAGTTCTCACCGAATCTTTATCTTGACCATGGACAACTCCAAAAAGTTGGTACCATGTTAATTGGGTGAAAAATTGGTGTTCCGGCCAAAAGTGCCACACCTTTTTTGCGGATTTCAAGAGGGCAAGCTCCATGACATGGTCTCTGTTCATATTTCAGGCTGACAGCTGCACCTTAGGTTCATATGGTACTGAGGAAAGGCTGATCTGGGGATTACAGCTGATCATAGAATGATGACTTGCTTGGCTTGGATGGTGCTCCAAATGCATCTAAAAGGATGCCAAAGACTGGGACTTGACCTTTGGAAAGATTCAATGAATTCTGAGAGACTGGTGTTTGGAAACTCAGATGAAAGCCAAGATTTTACCTTGTGCTTGGATACGGCACTGACAGACCTTTCTCCTGCTTGATGACTTGCATTCTAGACACTTCTAAGAGGCTTTTGTTTGCAGGTCCAAAGCGGGGAGCAAGTTTTTAGGGAACTTTTAATTATTTGACTATGGGATCCACTATGGTGTCTCATTTCAGTCACAGAACCTCAGAGATGCTTTTTTCCAGCCATCTTGCAAAACTGCTTTCCCTCAGAAACTGCAGAGTACATTATTAAAAAAAAAAAAATCACAGAAGAATTTAATTTCTATCTGTTTGAATAAAACTCATGATGGAGAAACATTTTTGCTCTGAAAAATTAATCATTATTTGGAATTTTAATATATCAGCACTATCAGCATTTTTTTCAGGCAAAAATGAATAAAGTACCAGATCTCAAAGGATGCACTAACCACTGAATTTTTCTTCATTTTGTGCATAGGTTCATAGTGTCCTTTAAACTGAAACAGTAAAAACAATCATCTCTGATGCTGTTTCATGCCTCCCAATGAATGGATATAATTAACTGAAACCCTTTAAGGATGATTCAAAGAGAGTTTCTCCTTAACGTCCCAGGAAGAACCATCGGTGTTGTCAAGCTGTATAAACTTACTAAACTCCATCTTAAGAGTATTTAAATATTTTAATTTCACTGTTCTCCCTGGAAGGCTGTTACAGATTCTGATGGTTTTGTTAGGAGGCTGCTTCTTGTTTTTTCTCTAAATACATGAAGAGCAATTTATACCCATTTATTTTTGTATCAACTTCAACCTAACTAATTGCATGCCTGACCTGTTGTTACCTAACTAATACAGAGCAATTCTTTTCTACCGTCCTTGCATACAATCAGCTATTCCCCTGAAGAATACAGCTTTCTATACTTCTGTTTCAGTTCCTTATTCTTGAACTTATGTCACCACTGTGGTCTAGATGAGGTTTCATCTGTGCCACATACAATGGCAATAATATTTCCCTATTTCTTCTTGCCCAGAGGATCATGGTTATCCCTCACATTGCCTATCATTCTGGCAGCTCATATTTGTGCTTTGGTACTCTGGTGCCTTCAGCTCCACCTAGGTCAATTCCAGATGATGCTCCATTCCACTAGCAGTTTCCTTGAGACCACATGGTTACGATTTTGCATTTAGTGCTACTGAATTTGATCTTGTTTCTATTTCTCAAGACCTTGAAGCCATCCAGATTTTTTCTGCCTGATAAAGCAATCTATTTGTCTTGAAGATGCCTCCTATCTTTGCAACGCTGCAGATAACCCTATCTCCACACTAATACCTATGCTATTATGCTATTATGACCATAATGAACAAGAACAGTCTTGCAATTTATCTTTAAGGAACTACATTAGTAAGTACCCATCAGTCTTCCCCTTTTAATCTTTGCCATCTATGCCAGAGCCAGTTCCTTACTTACCTGCGGTTCCTCTAATACCCTTCTCCATTTCCACTAGCAGTGCCATGCAGCATTGTGCCATTTTTTTAAACTGATGAGATAGCTGAAATCTACATTTCCTTTTTATAGAAAAGCAACTCCATTTGACACCCTTCATAAACTTACATTGCCTTTTAGCTGATTTAGAATTTAATTATTTTATTTTTTAATTGTTTGTTACAGTAAGAAATCTCATCCATTATGTTTATTTCCAGTATCTTTTCTCAAGTATGTATTCATTCAGATCTATGTGAAGGTTGTGGCATCAGTAGCAACCTCCCTGTCTTCTCCTCCACTGCCCTACACTACCTAAAATTGAGATTTTTTTCCCTCCTGGCCATTTTAAGAGACTGGGCAAGGAATTGCAGACATCCTGCTAGAGCATATTTAATTTTTATTTTCTTATTTCACTTGTACTTGAATTCCTCTGTACAATGACCTCACTAACCATTTACTTAATTTATTAATGGATATTCCTGCAAAATAGAAAAAGCTTAGATAAATAGCTTTTGTTTATTCTTCAATTTATGTTAAACCATGTCAGCTTGCAATTGCTCAGTCCAGGGTTATTTTCAATAGATGGTTATCTTACAATATTTTTATTATTCCCAAAACCAAGACTGATGTAGAAGCTCAGCTTGTTGATAGAGTATTGAAGTTTGTGAGCTGTAACACTTTGGAATTGCTGCGCTGTATCGTTACAAATAACCTGTATTCTTTCATCTGTATCTTAGAAATCAACATTTTTCATAATGGTGGAATTCCTGAGAATATTTATTCTGTTATTAACCTTCACTGTTACTCATCACTTTAATTTCTATGAATCCTTAAGATTCCTTATCCTTCAGTATCCCTTAACAACCATGCCTGCTATTCCATCATGTATTTGTTATCTTGACAATGGTGGATGTCCAACCCACCACTAGTTGTTCCAGTTTCTTCATTTTTGCTGCTTAAGACCCTCACTTTTCACAGAATCATACAAATATGGATTGGAAGGGATCCCAGGGGCCAGATGGTCCAACCTCCCCCTTGAAGCAGGACCATAGTTAACAAGATATTGAGTCTTCTAGCTGAGTCTTGAAAATCTCTAAGGATATAGATTCCACTACCTCTGAGCAATATACCGCTGAATGGAAATTATTCTCTCATATCTTATTGTTCATCTCCCATTTCTCAAGAACATTCCTGTCACTAAGCCCACTACCTGCTACAGTTTTCTTTTTACGCTTCAACCTTCTCCTGACTGATGTTCCTTTATCTATTTTAATACCTCTGTTTCTCTGATTTTTTTCTACTTGTGCTAAAATTAGTGTGCAAATTACACCTTTCCTTTTTCATCTTATTTTCCCATTTTCCTTTTTATCCACCCTGCCAGTCTTAATCCTCGAATGCTGCTTAAAATACTTAGCATGAATGACTCTTATTACCCCTACATCTTCATGTCTGTCCTACCTCACCCATCATGAATTTACCTGTTGAGGACATTTTCTCATAACTTCTGCCTCCCCAGTAGGCTATCCAGGGAATTATACTGAGTACTGGCTAGGTACCTTTTCCTTTAAGCATCTTTCCCAGAATATTAAGCACCCATCCAGTCATTGCAATGCGAATTTTGTTGTGTCAGGAGAACTTCCAGAACTTTTTTCCTGCTCCTGTGAGAATTATTTTAAACTTTACATCTGCACATTGTTTCTTGCTGCAGACAAATGACTCTGAAGGAATCACATGACAAGCTTGCCAGACTTTTTAACAGATCAAGGCTTTTAATAAAGGCCCTCTACTTAATGTAATCCATGAAGATTAAAACAAAGGTGCCAGACATCTTATTTTACCAAAGAACTATTCATAGTGGTCTTGGACAAACTATAATGTAAGACAATCTTATCCATGACAAAGAAGAAATATTTAAAATCTCTGGTTTATCTTTCAATTAGGAAAATGAGATCAAGGACATTTGCTTATTTTTCAGAAGCGTGCAACTCATCAAAATTTGTATTAACAAGAATAATCATACCACCAAAATTGTATCACCAAAAGCCTCATTAAACCTCAGTGAAGAAGCTAACAGTGAGTACAGACAGTTTTCTACGTTCCCTGAATTCCCTGTGCATCTCCTCCCATGCCACTGACTGATACACCATTGACCATTATGTTTCAGAAGGTGTCATCCATGTCACTAATCTTGCTCTGTGTTTAACTCTTCATTTTACTTGTGACCCTCTCTAGATTGCTTACAATTTCCTTTTTATAACGCCAGATATCTCCCTTGAACCCTAACCCTCCCTGTATTTTACCTTCCTAATAAAGTAATTACTAGTGGCTATATATAAGCAACCAAAGATTGCCAAAGAATAAACGTAAAGTAGCTCTTTTCTGCAAAAGTCATAACACGGAAGGCTGAATTCAATAAGAAGTTATGAGCCTCAAAGAATACGCTTCCATTACCAGTCACAGTGGTCAATATATAAATCAGAAGCATTATGACTGAGTGAGAAACTTATCCTTGACTTATCAGTAGACTATCTGACTAATTGGTATCCTTGAGGATTTTCATATCTCAGTAAGAACGTTTTCTGGGATATGGACAGCTTGATTTCATTCAATTTCACGCCACTTCAGCACATGATTAGATCAGATTTAAATGGATGGACTTTACCTATGACTGTTTGGAAGGACAAATCTAATTAACCTGATTGTCTTTCCATGTATTCTTTATCTTTTCTAAGTTCTAAGCTCTTATTGATTATCAGTGGCCACAAAAAACAGTTGGATAAAATATGCATATACTTTTTTTGGCAATGATTATAAACCTAAATTAATCTAATTAAATTATATAGAATAAAATAAAAAATAGAGGGGTGAATTATATAAACTGGAACCCTTGGAGCATTTGCCTCCTATGTTTGGAATTGGATATGCTGTGAATGAATAAAAACACCCTCCTCCAAAAAAAAAAGCAACAAAATGTCTACAGAAGACATGTCAGTCCACTGTGTTTAAAGAATTTAATATCAAATACCAAATGTTAAAAATATTTCCACGTATCCCTATCATGCAATCATCCATCCAGTTTTCTGTGACTGAATTTCTGAATGGGATCTCTCAAAGAGTGCAGAAAGTTACTGATTTCAGAGTTTATCTGTACTGTAAAGTGATTTTGAAAATTCAGCACTTGGAGTACATTGTAAAACATCAAGAAGAATTTATATAACATAATAAATGAGCCCACTGGAACCTACCCTGGTTAGGAAGACATACCTGATTGTGTAAAAGCTGTCCAAAATCAAAAGCTTCTCTCTGAAGCCTCTAATTTTAATACGGATTTCTATACCCACCTGTAAAACATTTACTTTCTAGGTACTTTTGTACTTAGGAGAGCAGATGATACTGACAGACATGCAAAAATGTCTGAAGATGCTCATGGATGAAACCAGTGGCCGCTTTGGGGGTGCAGAGAACAAAAACTGTGCAGCCCTCATGTTTGCTGTAGTTGTGAGAAAAGTTTTATATGTGAATGGGGTGGGATTCCCCACAGTCTGGTTTGCTTACGTCAAGGAAAGATAGCTAGTCTTTGGCTTGCATCAACTTCAGATAAAAGCAGAAAACTTCTTGGTGGTTCACGTTGATTCAGCTTATACAGCTTGCAACCCTGATTATTTATTTGCAAACATCTGCTTACGCTGAATGAGGGGCAGAAATGTAACTCTGTTCATGAATACCTCTGCTGAAAAAGACTGGACCACCACAGATTATAGTGTTACTAGTCTTTAGCTATTAGTGCAGTACCGTGTCAAGTGATACTGTTGCCAAACTTTGTGGGTTTTTTGCTCAGTTCATATAACAGAAAGTATTTCAGAAAGGGAATATTTCTTTGTACATTTCTATGCATACATACAGCTAACATTCCTTGCATCACAAACTGACCTTCTCTTTGGGAAAGCTCACAGCTTCAGATTTTGTCCCTTGTCCTCCTTTTATTCCCTTGTTGTAGCCTGTGATTAGCAGGAGAAAAGGAGGCTTTTACCAACAACCTGGTACTGAGTTCAGCATTGATCAATACACCTCCAGATACTTCTTTAAGCTTGCAAGAAGATGCTTATCAATCTTTCCTGCCACGGTATTTCTAATCAGGCAGTACAGGGAGTTGCAAGTTCATACCTGTAATTCACCGTGTTCCTCCATTTGTTGATACGGTCTCTTGCTCCAGAATTCTAAAATCTTCCTAAACTTCCTTGCATTTATTAAAAGAACACTTGCCCATCTTTCTTTCCATTTTTAAATTTCCAATGTTTTTCATGTCCTTAGTGGTTTGGACAGTGCAAATAAAATACACTTGTAAGACTGCTCTGTGATTCAACCACAGTCCAAGCCTTGTGCCATACCTCCAATCTTTAAAAAGATACATATAAATTTATCATAGTTTTTTGTACCATCTTAAGCTTACACTTGCAGCTTCTGTGTAATGTATCTTAATAACACAGGGATATACAAAAATGCTGAAAGTTATGAAAATGCTGACACGGAAAGCAACTGGAAGGAATATCTTCCTATTTTGCACATCTTCAAAAAGGTTGTGGTGTCTCTTTTTCACTGCTTTGGCAGGCACTCAGTGATTAAAAGGGTAATCCTTCCAGGAAGGATGAGTAAATGGAAACTCCAGCTGTAAGGGGAAAGAAAGAAGACCATGTTTGATATTGCTACAGACCATCGAGCAAAAATCACAAAACAATCTGGTAGAGAGAGACAGAAGACTTCTGTTTCTTTTTCTGAAAAATGTAACGGGCATTGACCCGATGTCCTTTATTGTTTCTTGCGATCTGGACAGCCAGCTTGAGATAACCACAAACAAGAACCAAATTGTTCGTTACAACTTTGCATAAAAACTTATTTTAGCTTTGCGTTATACACTACTGATACAAATAATGGAGCTAGTTTGGCTGTGAGGAACTGCAATCCTATCGACCTTGGAGGAATGTTCTCTCTCTTATTTGAAATAAATGAAAACTGTGTACAGATGCTAGCAACAGTATCTTCTTTCAAATCAGGAAGGACAAAATAGATAACTCATTATCTGAACCTCAAGTGCTCCATACTGCAAGGTGGTGAACACCACGCAAACAATGTTACATCAGCTTCTGTTAAAATGGTTGAGAATTAAGGCCACTGGAGACTACAAAAGATTGCATGCTTCTGGTGGTGATGCTATCAAAAAGACAATAAAATGCCTAAATTTAAAACAACCTGTAATGCAAAACACTGGTTCTATAAAATATGTTATTATGGCTGCCAAAATTTATTTAATAATAATAATTGTTTATAAAATATTTCCACAGTGTCTGTAATAAGGTTCTCAGTAATTAATTGGAAACACCAGAAAAGCCTCCCTCTTCTTCGGATATGCAAACTGGCTTCAAATTACATATGGAGTGTTGCAAATTATTTCATCTGAAAACACGTAGTGACTATGAAGGAAAGTGGCAATGGGGACTCGGGAAGTGTGGATTCTGTTTGCAGCCCAGCTATGCTACTGCTTGCGTGCCTGCAAGTAAATTACCAACCTTTTTGACCCAAAGTCTTCATTGAACATCTAACTCACAGTGATGTAAGCATTAGTAAACTTGCAGTGTCTCTGGAGGGTCTCAGCTGGAGCTAAACAAACGCAAAGCATTGCATATTTTCTTTCATATATTTCTAAAATATGTGAATTATTTTACAGACATACTAAGGTGTTTTATTTTTTTTTCCCTGAGACTTCAAAGTGGGTTAGTGGAAGTAGGTGTATAGGTTTGGGCCCGAAAGGTCAAAATACATCTCTTTGCATCCAAATTTTTTAAATTAAGAGAGAGCTGATCCCAGGAATCGTTACTGGCAATGATTCTCTGATAGGCTTATAAATTTGCTGGGGGGAAAGAGAGCGCTGCGTTAGTTACAGTTTTAGATATGTCTGTGCTGATCGTGTTGGACTGCCACAGAGGAGAAATGGGACTATATTGCTAATGAGGTAGAGAAGTCCTCAGCAATTACAGTGATACTGTTCTAAATATCTGAACTATTAATCATCAATGAAAGCAAACTGGTGCCTTGATGGTCCAGAAGAATACCCTTACAACTGTCGGAAAACAAATCATTAATAACACAGGAATCAATTTCTGCCCCTCCTCTCTGCTCAATCAGCAATATTATAGCAGAGGAGAATTGGGAAAGGGAGGATGCAATAGCTGAAACTTCATTTCTTAAGATATAATTTAACGTCTTCTCTCAAGTTAAAGCGAACAGTAGCATGGTCTGAACTGCTCAACGGGAGAGACTATATCGAATAAGAAGTGACAACAGATGCAGAACAAAAGTGAAGGGGCAAGTCGGGCAAAGAAAAATTGATATAAACCAAAGGGGACTTCTTGGCCATAAAGGGCCAAGTATGATATTCTTTATGAAGTTTTCCAAAGTATGTCACTTTTTAAGCCATTAACTTTTGGGAATAAACAATGGTTTAACATTCTATTGAAATGAAATTAAGGCAAATCTACGAAAGAAAACTTTTGCTAAAATAAAATATAAAATTTAGTATTATGACTGGCAGACAGCAAACCAGACTCTAGAAATGAATGTTTTGCATGCATGTGTACTCAGTCCTTCCTAAACTACAAATGCTAATAAATAAATAAGCACTCCTGATAAAGACATGGATTTGTCATCCTAAATCCATTTAAGAAATATATAATCTTGAAGACCGATCAGAAAGTTTTTTCCCTTGTGACACTTCAGTTTGGCATCTGGTGGTCTTCAGTGTGTACTTCCACATTACAGTTGCATCTAAAGAAATCTCCTGGATATATTACTATTTTCTTTTGTAATAAAGAAAATAATCTGGTAATTGTTAAACTTAATTTATGGGGGCAATATTCAAAGCTTTAATTTTTGTTTAGTGTAAGTGTTTGTCAGTCTTTTTACTACATGTTTGAGAACATGCAGCAGACACACCAAGAGTCCTAATCCTCTAGTGCTGTTTACCCGTAGAGTTTCCTCCACCCATAGAAAAATGGTCCCAAAACAGCAGGTAGTTCTTGTGCCTGCTTTGCAGCCACTTTAACGAGAGATGAGTGGCTGGGAAAAGAAGTGGAAAATCAGGTTCTGCATCTTCAATTTAAAAAGTGTTAATCAGCCTCAAGCCTTAGTTTACTTGTAATTGCTACGGTATTAGAACCCCTATCAGCTGACCCTTCTTTTGCCCTTTCCCTGCCAATGTGCTTTGTTACACATTCTCCAGATGTCTTCCCGAGCCTCTTCCTATCAATCTTTAAGTTTAACCATCATTAGCCAGAAATGAGGCTGATTGCGGATGTTGGTTCCAACATCCTTGGTCACAAAAATATATCTTTTTTGGCTCTTAAAGAGCAATTGAAAGCATCTAGGAACGACTAGAAACTGGAGCAGATGGCTCGCTGTCCTGGAATCCATGCTGCCAGAAGGGGGAACCTGCTGCACATCCTTAAGAGAAACTCAGGCGCACAAACCACAGGAGGCCACAAGAGCTAAAAGACAAAGGTGTCAGTCTTGAGGCCCTCGCTTCGTTTTCCTTGACCTTGATACCACTTCAGCCGAGTTATACTAGGTTTACAGACTTCCAGCTGAGAAGAGAAACATGTTTGCATGGTTATCTGGCACAGATCATTAAAAAAAAAAAATTAGAATTAAGACAAGGATCAGATTAATGAAGGGAGAATTAACCCTTCCCAAGATCTTGCAAAGGGCATATGCTCCATGTTGCAGAGTGAGCAGGAGGCTTCTGCTTTGTGCTATCCCACTTGGTCCTCCTGTCAACCTTGCTGATATACCTGTACTTGATTAAAGCTCTTTAGCGTTAAGGCTTAACAATTATTGACCCAAGATTTCATAAACTTATTTCAAAGCTGCTGCCTTTTAATTTTATACTGCTTACAGGATGAACATTTGGGCACATGTAGCTTCTTTTGCCTTTTTACATTATAAGGAACCAGTAACGCTAAACAACACGGACACAGCCTGAGGCGGCATGATATTTAATTTGCACATTGCATCATTGTTCTGCGACATCACCGTGCTACCAAAGCACCGTGGAGACGGAGAGCGTCCTGTCTAGGACCCGTGACGTTACGATTCCCGTTCACATTGCTGATGCACAGCACCAAGTCCGTGTCGCGCTAAGTGGCTCTGGGAAGCCCATTTGGCCCTCAGCGAGCGAACACTCCCCAGACTAGCGCCGAAGCGAGCACGACCACTGTTGCTGTTACTGTCACAAGGCAGGAGACCCCCACGGAGGCCCTACGGCGCACGCCGAGAAGCAGAGGCCGGGCCTGCTGCGGGCGGCAGGGCCCCAGGGGCCGGCGAGGCGCCGCACCAGAGGGGCTGCGGCGGAGGAAAGGGGCGACCCCGCCCTCCCCAGCGGCCTCGCCCCGGCAGACGCGTTCCCGGCCCGCCACCGTGGCCGCTCCCCAGGGGCAGCCCCGCACCGCCGCCCAGCGAGACCTTCTGACGTCGCCAGGCGCGGTCGGAAGCATCACGTCCCGGGCCTACATTGCCCGGCAGGCCCCGCGGCCTTCCGGAAGTGGCGTCAGCCCGTATCCGGGCAGCGCGCGGCGGACGCGGTGCGTGGTGCTTTGCCGGTTGTGGCGCTTGCGGTGGGTCGAGGGCGGCTGGGCCGGGAGCGGGAGCTTGGGAGGTGGCGGCGGCGGCTGCCTTGGCCGTCCCGGCCCCAGCCCCAGCTGAGGCGCTTCTCTCCCTTCAGGTGCGGCCATGGCGGACTCCACGCAGAACGGGCCTATGCAAGGCGGGGCCGGCGGCGGAGCCGTGGTAAGGAGCCCCCGGCCGTGGGCGGTGTGGGGAGCAGGCCGCGGCGCCGGCTCCGCTCTCGGGGCGGGGGCGTGAGGGTCCTGGCCCCGCTGGGCGCCCCTGGCCCCGCTGGGCGCCCGCTGCTGGCCCCGCGGCATGGCCGGCTGCTCGCCCGGGCGCAGGCAGGGGGAAGCAGCTCTTTCGCTTTCTGATTGAAAACTGGTTGTTGCTGTGCCGCCGTTCGTGAAAGTGTCTTCTCAGTCAAAACTAATTCCGTGTGACTGTAAATATGCGTCTGTGGTTATGTGGTGCTACCAAGCCAGTAGATAATGATATGAAGACGCTTGCAGGTTAGGTAGGTTAACTTCTAGTAATTTTCATTAAAAAAGGTCTAGGAACATAGAGGAAAAGAACAGCTTTCAAAAGCTGGTTCAAATTCGGAAAAAAAAATTTGAGCTCTTTCAAGTGAAAGGAAGCTGATGTTTTGACTCTTTGGCACCTAATGGCCAAAAGCATGCTGTGTTTCATTAGAGCCTTTTTGGTATGGGGACTGTATCAGGTGTGAAGAGGACTGTGGCTAAGGAGAGAGCTCAATAACAGGAGAGGTGCTAGATTACCATGAAAACCTTTTTTCTTTTTTTTGTGGCCAAGAATATGTAGGCCAAAACAATACCACTTTCCTTGTGATGTAGCTATGCTTAATTTACCTGACCCCTTCTTTTTTTCCCCTCCATAAGAAGTGTGGAGATTTAGCCCCAGGTGCATGAAGCGTATCCTAAAAGGAACCTTGAAGCAATAGATGCGAAAGTCGGTCAGGTCTAAAGACCTTGCATGATACGCTTTTGAAGCTCGCTGTTTTGTGAGGTTGGTTTGTTTAAGAAAAACTACCTCCATGCAAGATTTTACCGCTGTATTTTGTTGTAAGGTACAAAGGAGCCTTTTGATTCTGAGACAGCCAAGCTATTTTTGATCTGGCTAGTAACATCATATAAGTCAAGTTTCACACAAACAAAAAGATGCTGTTTGCTTCGAGCTATAATCTGATTCTGTTCAAGGTTGGAGAAAGACTTGCAATGTTAATATAGCAGGGAAGAATGTTCATTATATGCAAATATTAAGATACCAACTTCTGTGGGGGTTGGGTTTTTTTGTTCTTCTAATGTAGCAATTTCTGATGGCTAACAAGTTGGATACAGCAATGTGGATTTCCCGCTTGTTCACAGTTTACTGCTCAGCTTTATTTGTCCTGCCTCTTCTAGGGTATGTATGGTAATATTGTAAAATAGCATTAAAAATCTACAAAGTAACTACACTCCCTTTTCATAGAGTTGTTTTTCATGTAAGGGTGAACTTCTATTATTCAGCTTACTTGGATGCTTTTTGTTAGAACAGTTTACATATTTTTAGATTGGTTTACAACATGTTTAGGTGTGTTTGGAAAATGTGTTGAGTAACTGTAAAATAGTGGCAAATGCATGTTTTTGTAGTTATGGAGTAATACATTGAGTTGTTTTACCTTTGGTACCTGCAGTAAGTCAGTGTTAGCAGTTTTTGAATTGTATTTTGGTAATAGTGTGTATGTACGATATAGAAATATTTCAGGTATTGTGCAATTGTGATGCAATTCTCAAGGGTGGAAGGCTTCTGAGCAGGGGCTTGGTTCATATGGTAACATCTCCTCTGATGATTTGCAGGTTGCATGAAGCAGCAAGCTTTTATCAGCGTGCCTTGCTGGCAAATGCTCTTACTAGTGCCCTCCGACTACACCAAAGGCTACCGCACTTTCAGCTTAGCAGGGCGTTTCTGGCCCAGGCTTTGTTGGAGGACAGCTGCCACTACCTGTTGTACTCTCTTATCTTTGTGAATTCCTACCCTGTTACAAGTATCCTTTACTTGTGTCATCCTGGTAATGTTTTTAAATATCTTGATTCTTTTCATCACCTGTGCCATGATTTGAAGAACTAGTTTAAACTAGAATAGATTTGCTATTCATAGAGCATACTCTATGTAAAATAGGAGAGGCTTATGTTGATTGATCCATATTCAGGTTAATCATCTCTGTAACTAGTGCATTGCTATCTCTGGTTACTTATATTTTCTTTCCCTGAGACTTCAGTGGCTTTTATGACCAGTCTTTTGTGATACTTTGAGAAGTTGGTGACTCTCATTTATTACCAGTACAGGGTTTATATATGACTCCTCACTGTAGGTAGGACATATATCATGTAGAGTGACAATTATTCAGTAGTAGCTTTTTCAGATAAGTTATTAAACAGATGAAGTCTGCAAAAAAGACTTACTCCTGTGGCTTGTGACATGAAAGAACTGACTTTTCTTTGTGCCACTTTGTACGTACGCTTAATGTCCTACTCTTAAAATGTCTCTGGCAGAGGAGTGTCTACGTTCTTGCTTTCTAAAATCTGAATGGCTGGCAACTGCATGTTCTTTGGTGAAGAAATGCATTTAGTAGCATCTCTTAATAAAAAATATTATGACTACATGTATATGATAGATTTTAAGAAGTGACCTCACATGCACAAAGAATGCATTTTAGTAGAAATGCACTGGTGTGCAATGGTGTGTGTCGTACTTTTGCATACCTGCATACATGCACATTTTGAAGTTAATAAAAATGCATAGCGAAGAGAAGGTGTAAGAAGCAAAGGGAAGATCTATAAATATAGTTGTCGGACATACACATGTCTTAATCCAGTATAGGTCATTCTAACCAACCTCTTGCAAAGAGCCATCAAGCTATGACCTGTGTGTTAGCATCACATCACGGAGAAATATGAAGCACTTCTGCAGCCTATAATTTTCCTTATCGCTTGCTTCAGTGAGTATTTTTCCAGTTCTGCTGTTCTCTTTGCTTCATGCTGCCACATATACAAAGAAGGTTCTTGATGTAAGTATGATATGTATGATACGATTAATACTGTTGGTATTCTTGGGGTTTATAAACAGGTTTGAGTTGCAGCTATGGTTTCCTTTAGCTTCATTAGAGGAGTTAGGGTGAAATTGTAGTATGGAATCTCAGCACAGTGAATCTGAGAGAACCTAATCTTCTGTTATGACTCAATGATATGTTGGAGTTGACACTAATTATTTTTCTTCAAATGCTGTTCTTTGAAGGAAGCAAATACTGTGTGACAGTTAAGTTGAAACTTAAGACATGTCTCTTCAAGCCAAACCATAGCCTGTGAAATTTAATGTTGTATTTCAGTAGTAAAATAAGAAACTACAGGGTGACGCTATGAAGCAAAATACTTGTGAGTTGGACCTGCTGCTCAATGAACTGCCTTGTGCAGCTTAATGTAACTCCAGCCATTGTTGTTCCTAACTGGGCTGTGTTGCTACCATGAGTACTTCCTCCTAGTGGACAGAGTAAGGCTCATGGCCACCTCTGTGCAGTTGAACCTAAAATGACTGGGTGAGGGAATTGCAACACCTCATGTTTCAAATTGAACTCCATGTAATTACGGAGTTCCAAGCTTCCGGTAGTTTTCTTTGGGATACTAATCTCAATACCTTTAAAGGCTCTAGTCTTAAAATGCTTAAGTAAGTTGTAAATTGTTAGTATTTTGATTTCTTTATGCTACAGAAGGTAAATTGTATGTTTTCTGGCCATCTTTTTTTTCTTGTTTAAAGGCACGAAGTTCAAATAGTCTGCCCTTTCTGAGAAATCTTTTAGAGAAACTGAGTGCTAATCAGCAGAATATTCTAAAATTCATTGCTTGCAATGAAATTTTCCTGATGCCAGCTACAGTTTTTATGCTCTTCAGGTAAGAATTACCATAAGTATTTTCAGAACTAGAAACTTTCTGCACAAGATTACTTTTTGCAGTTGAGTTCTCTGTGGGTCACAGATCTCTATTTGTATGATTCTGGCTGACCAAGGCTTGAACTTAGAATTAGATTTATTTGATTCCTAGGCTTCTCAAGTTGGTGCATCATGAAATCAAAAAGCATTCACTGTGACATAACTGAGTACCAAAAAAACCCTTCCCTTTCATGGCATGGGTGACATTGTTGGGTCAAATCAAATTTTTTCATGTGTGTAACTTGCATTCCTCTACACTGTTCAGTAAGTTTATTTTTGGCCAGTGTAATAGAATATTAAGATCTTCATCTTCACTGAAAGTGAACTCTTATTCTTGACTATTGGATTCCAGAAATCTAAGTGGCATGAAATTTCATTGTGCTAAAAGTGTGCAAGCAGGAGTAGGTTATGTCCTCTCCTGTGTAACTTCTGACCATTTTTTAATATCTGTTTGGCTTTACCTACTGTGCAGCCTGTTGATTTCATTTTAGGGATCTTGAGCTATGTGTGTTGGAATCCTGCTGAAGTCATATAGGCATAATGACCTGCCAGTCACTAAGTTTGGGTCAATGCCCTTTAATATTTGGAGGGGGAATAACGTCCTTTGTTCTATACAGGTTGTAGCACAGTGAGAGCATTTGTCCTGAGTGGTCTCACAGGCAGCAGAAGGGAGGCTTTATCTTGGAAGTTGATAGAATGCATCATTTGTCTTTATGTTTTGATATGTCAGCTGAACACTTCAATGCTTCAGCACTGAAGGATTCCATTTCATATAAGGCCACTTACCAACTGACAGATACACTCTGTATCCAGTATCTGAAACATTCAAGTGGTTTAAAATTCTCTTTAGGAGAACTTTTTTTTTCCCCTCTCTCTGGAGAATTTAGTATGTGAAGTATTGCTACTCGATAAGTCATCTAGTAGAGGACTAGTGAAGCTTGTAAAAGATCATATACCAAATTCTAAAATAGTATAATGTTTAAATGCAGCTATTGTGAGAATTTGTTCTTTAAACTATTTTAGCATATTAAATTGCTTGTAAGTGCTGTACAGGTGCAAGATTCCTTCTTTTCCTCTTCCTGTAGCTCACTTTCCTTTTCACTTTATATTTTTTCTTCTGGGTAAAGATATTGCTCATACGTGAAGGAGCTCTAGTTCCTGGAACTGTCATGTTCATCTTTAAACAGAGCTTTTTAATATTGTGTTATATAAAGAAGCTTCAGTCATTAAAACTAAACTCACGGTATTTCAGTGCTTTGCTGTGTATGGTTTGTATGCTACCCTTTCACTGTTCTACAGCACCATCATGTGAAACAGCAGCTTTGTAAAGTATCAAAACCTAATTTCAGTGTAACTGAAATAGTTGGCTATCAGCTTGGCATTAATATTTCAATACATCTATAATAGTCTCCAGTGTGTCCTGAGAAGTTTTGCAAAAGATACTAGAAATATGGTCCAGATACTCAAAGTGCTACTATTACAGTGGAAAAAGCTTGCTGTAACTGGACTATTTATGTTGGCCAATTTCTGTGCTTGACCAGCAAGCTTCTTAATACTGAACAGGCATCCACCATCACTTCTGTGATTCTTTGCCTGCCACCAGAAATGAGGCATATAAAAAAAACTTCATAAATATAAAATCAATACAAGAACAGCACTTTAACTGCTTCATTGAGCAGTTTTAGTCTGTAATGTAAGTTTCTGCTTTTGTAAGTGTATGGTTACTTACTTTTTTTCTTGTCAGATCTAGATTATCTGGACCAATGTGACCCCAGTGTAGCTTTCTTTGAGCCTAATTTGCTTCCTTGTATTAGGAAAAGTCCTGGTTTGGGGTTGTTTTTTGTCAGTATTAAGCTCTACTTCTCTGTTCTTTTTCAGTGGGCAAGGGAGTCTGCTCCAGCCGTTCATTTACTATAGGTTTCTTACGTTACGCTACTCCTCTCGGCGAAATCCATACTGTCGGTAAGCACTAAATTGATTTTGGAAGTTAATGTTTAAGCATTCAGAATT
The DNA here is from genome assembly GCF_030463565.1 of Pelecanus crispus. Classification (NCBI taxonomy): domain Eukaryota; kingdom Metazoa; phylum Chordata; class Aves; order Pelecaniformes; family Pelecanidae; genus Pelecanus; species Pelecanus crispus. The sequence continues at coordinate 60,010,634 of NC_134646.1, read as the reverse complement.
TTTTTGTTCTAAAATGAATGCATAACTCATAATACTAAATCTGCAAATGGTAATTGTAGAACATGGAACACACCTGGATGCTAAAAAAACCCAACAGCTGGTTCAAGGTTACATTTCTTTCATGTAACTGAACTTTTCTGAAATGTACCATCATCCTTGAGTGGGAGCTTTCATAACATGTTTGTATAATTAAAACTATGCTTTGGGAGAAGGAAGTCTTTTAATTGTTCTACAACCATTTACCAGAAAGGTATCCTTATTTTTAGATTCCAGGCCTATTTGAGGCTAAGTCTGTACATGAGCAGGAACTTATGAACTTGTGTAACGTTGACAGAAAAAAAAAATCTGTGGATGATCTTAAACATGTTCATTACCTCTTTCAGTTAAATTTGTAAGTCAGGTTAATTATAATTGAAATAGAGCCTTATTGATTTTGTTTGAAAGTTGGTCAAGCTAATCCTATTCCTTTAAACTTTGAAACCATAAATATTTCTATGAGGACTTGCTCAGGTCAGTGCTTTCTCAGAACTTTTCTTATGACAAGTGTTGCATAGTGTAAGATTTTGTGAACATACTTTCCAGTGTGATCACTACCTGGTTAGAAAATGGTTTGCTGAAGTACCAAGGAAGTGGCTTTGGCTGCCATGGTATGCAAAGACAGGTCTGAGAATCCTAAACTTAATCGCCTCCTATTCCCTGCTGTTTTGTAAGAAATCCATTGTTCCATCTTGGTACATTTTTTTTTTTAACAAAAAAAAAAAATCTTTGAAGGTGTTTTACTACTTTGGTATCTAAAAATTAAGTTGTGCAATACTAAAACTAACTTTCAATAGAACTAGTTTATTCAAGATTTTTCTGCTGGCATTTATGTAGTTTTAAGGGAAACCACTGGTGTGGGTTTTATTTCTCACATCTGTCTCTTACAGTTGCTTCTAGAGTGCAGCGGTTTTGCATTCTGGCAAGAAGCAGAGCAAATGCACAATTACCTCTCAACTCCTTACACTGTTTCTGATAAAGCATTGCACCTTTTTTTAATAGTGTTGGGGTTTTTTTTGCTTGAAGGTAGAATTTTTCTGCTGTCTTTATATCTGTCCTCAGCTGGAAGTTGCTGAACTAAAGTTAATTAAAAAGTTAATGTTTAAAGGACAAGAATTCTGAAGCCCTTGCAAGATATTGCAACACTGAGTTGATCTAAAGAACTTGCTAACTAGAGTGTGGGGGGGGGTGTTGAGAAAAGAAGTGAATGAAAAAGATTTAGATGATACTTACGTCTGATAAATGCTGTCGGATTTTAATGCTCTCTTTAAATCTGATTTTTCAGGACTCTCTTCACTGAGCTGAGAATTGTTGTTGAACACTTAATAATGAAGCCCTCATGCCCTGTTTTTGTAAGAAGACTATGCCTCAGCAGCATTTCCTTTATAAGCAGATTGGCACCAACTGTTGCATAGCCAAATTTCAGGCACTTGTGTTTTGTGAACATTATGAGCAGCTGGCACTTCTGCTATTACTGATTATAAATTCCTGGTTTTCCACTGATCTCACTCCAGGCTGTATAAAAATGTGTATATGCTTTTCTTGGAGATAATATGAAATTTAGCATATCAAAAGCAAGTCATGGAAACTTAAAATTAGTGTGCTGTATTGCTAATTGGTGGAGGGAAAAAAAAAAAGTAGCTGCATCCTATCCAAAACATGCCCAGTCATAAGAATTTTTCTTTTAGGAATCAAGGATTGGTTGAGGTTGATTAAAACTTTAAGTCGTCTGTGCTCAGTAGGTTTATGTTACTTGGAACTATAGCTACTGTAGGATGTGTCCAGTGGATAGCAGTTGTTACACATACCTATGCAGTACACTTTGGACAGTATTCTTCTGCTTACTAAATGTATCTGTAGAACCATTTTGTCTAAATTACGATACTCAATGTAAAAATATGGCCCACTCTGAATTTACAAAAGGGATTAAAATCTATGAAGCTGGCATAGTTAACACCTTTTCTGAAGAAGAGGCTATTTTTATTAATATTACTTAAAAAGAACTCTTCCAAGTTTCTACCTTGTTACATAGTCTTACATTATGTTGTTGGAAGAAATCTCAAGACTCTGATCACAGAAAACTGTGCAGTTATCTTGTCGTAAGAAGATGTTTTACCAAGCCAAACTGCTGACCTGTAGGCTTTTCAGACAAAGATGCAATGCTTAAACTTTTAACTGTCTCTTAACTAATCCATGTAAACAAAGTAACTTTTGCAGGATCGTTGCAGATTTGTTTTTGTGTCTACATAAAAGTGAGACTGCAGTAATTCAAGCATGTCAGCTTTTTAGAAAATTAATCTGTAGCTAGTTCTATATAAATTGTTCTTCCAGTTTCTGAGACTCTCATTGTGATGGGAAATTTGCATAAAGGATTGCACCTGTTTAGGCAGCTTCTGAAACAAATGAGTGCAGGATTTTTTGGCATAAATCCATCTGAGTGATCTGAAGCCAGTGTCATGACTACAGAATTGAATATTAAATCGAGTGCTGATTATGCATTCACCCAGCAGCTTGACAGGTAGGTTGTGGAAGAAGAATGTTACCTGTCTGAACACAACTTCTTTCCATAAATTCAAGGCAAATTATTTGCCTAATCTTCTGTAGTTAATGTTAATATTCTAACTGCATAAAATTAAAGGGGTTTCATTGGCCTTTTGTAAACTTCTGTAGCACTGTACTTAACTATTCTTCCTCCTTGGTCGGAGAAATCTTATGTGAAACACTTTCAGTCTTTAAGCAAAGTATTTTCCTGTAACTATTGAGTTATCTTGTTTGTGATGTGGATATCATTGACTTTGCAGTTGTATTAGTTTGTTAGATCAGAGCCATGTATTTATACACTTACTTCATTTTTTGCTCAACCTCTTGGTACTGATGAACCAATTGCTAATTGAATATGATATTTTTTGACTACTTGTCTTGCTCTCTGAACGTGATTAGCTATTTATAGAACACTTGCACACTGCAGAAGCAACTGCATGCAGTAATGCTCTACAGCTGCTAAAGACTTGCAACAAGGTTCACTCTATGTATATCCTGTAATGTGAGGATTTTATAAAAACTGAAATTTCTACTGCAATAAAAGGAGTGTTAAATGTAATTTGCTAGGCTCTTCAAGCTTATTTTCTCTCTAACAGAACATGCTGATGCTTGAACCTGGAAGTTGAGCAGAATGCTGTCCTGTGTGTATGTGTACATGTTCTTACATTCCCACTGCTGCTTCTGAATTGGGACACAATATCTTGTGCATTTCTAAATTATTTTATAGGGAATTTCTGCCTTCTAAAGTGCAAAAGTTTATGACCCTTTCCTTCAAAATTTAACCCAAGAATAAGCACGGCAACAGTATCTAATCAGAGCAGAAATTTAGACCTGCTTCTCACCAATTCTTCAGCACTGTTCTAGACCCTGTTTTCCTGTTACATGGTATATTTTTTTGAGTGGTGACATCAGACTCTGTTCAGCTCTTTGCAGTACTGTGAGTTAAGAATTAATTTTGTCAGGTAAGTGGGCCCCCATACTGGGAGTAGAAGGCAAATAAATACTTCTGTAATTAGTGTAAGCAAAATAACATGTTAGTTGTGAGCAAACTTTTCTGGTCTAAGACTGCTGTTATGGGTGCAGCCTACTGTTCCTTTAATTGTATGCTGTCATTAAATTAGAGAAGAGTCTAAATTGGATCTGATGTCTTGCAACTGTAACTGAAGGATGCTAAGTCTTGAGATCCAACTCTATGAATGGATGAGGAAGATGAAAAGGAATAAGTGAATGATATTTCAGTAAGTAGAGAGTTGGAAGACAGTGCCACAAACTGGAGCTTTTATGTGGGTACCGAATTTCTTGTTAGCTCTTTCTATTAAGTCTTAAAAATGGATCAAGAGGAGGAAGATCTTTCATGAATGGGATTTGATTTGTCTAGTAGTATATTCTTGGCTTTGCAAGGAGTTGCTTGACAAATGAGGCCTGGGTTTTACTTGTGGCCTGGTAAAACTTGCCTGTCTGTGCCTGGAAAACATGGAACACTGAGGTAGGAATAACTTCCAAGCAAAGTAAATAGGGCAACTGACCTGCACTCTGCATCAACTTTTTTTTAACTGCAGCCTTTAGGCTGTCTGAATGATAACACTAAGTTTACTCAATGCTGGCAAAAACATTCTGTCCTTGTGCCTGCTTCCTTACCACAGTTTGTGACTGTTTCTCTACTAATGATTAAATTAAACACATGAAATGCTGGTTGTGTCCTGGTAGCTTGAGATTTTTCTGGGGAAAAGAACTGTATGTTCATGTTGCTGTGCTGTCAACAGCTAGCTGTGATGCAGAGGCTGTAACAGAAGTCTGTGGTAGTAGAGAAATTTTGCAACTGACTATAAAAAGCCTGCCAACCCCAACTGTGAAGCAGAGGAGTTTTTTTTCCTTCTGAAAGGTTGTCTACCTAATGTGGTAATTGTTTCCACTGGTATAAATCACACTGGTCATTGTTTTTATTGTCTTTGCTTTCATAAGTTAAAGTGCTGTTGCATAAATTCTGTGGGTGGACCTACCCCTTGCTGTGCACACGCTTGCTGTAGAAGTGATGCTCCTAAGACTTGTCTGTTCTCACCTGTAGATAAATAAAGCATCAGGACCCACTAGGTCTGTTGGAGTAGCTAATGCCAGTTGGGATTTCTTACATGCAAAGTAATTCACTAATGGATCCATTATTTCCTTTATTGTCTTTAATTTTATACTTTTATTGTCATTTTTGTGCTGTCAGTTTTATGTTTTGTTCCCTTCTTTGATAGATGTTCAAGGGGAGCAATATCCGTTAATATTTTAAGTTACACATTTTAAGGATATTTTTAATATACTGTAATCATGAGCCACTATTTGTTGCAACAGTTTTTGAGCTGCTAACTATGTATGTGATGGTACTGTTCAAACAAATAATGTAGCTGGTTATTTTGTACAGTCTGTGTTGGACCTTTTTATCGTTAGGTGCCTGTATTGCAACATTTGCTGTGCAGATCCCCGGTTAATTAAGGAAGCACAGTTCTTGCGCATTTTACAGCCAGGGAATGAAGCATGGAAGGAAAGCACTCACCTGAGGCCATCTAAGAGCTCTGGTAGAGCAGGAAGTAGAAAAAAGAAAGAGTTGGGCAAGAGTCCAGGGGGCATTATGATTCATTTCTACCCCACATATGACTTCTTGGTCCTGTTTCCAAAATGATACTAACTGCTGCTTAAGCAGTTTCAGAAATACTGTACCTTACAGTGCTCAGATTAAGCGTAGCAAAGACCATCGAGCTAGAACAGCATGTTCTTTTAAAGTGGTGTCAAAAATTGATTCTCATGTGCAAAAGCTAGGTATGGCCCCAGTATCCTCATCTTTCTGGTGAGGAAAAGTAATGCAACAGAGTTGAGATCATGAACACTTATATGCTAGATGTTAGTAGGGTATGCTGATCTGTTGTAATTGTCTATAATTTTTAATTGCCGCAGTGCAAGTATTTGTGGTTATATGAACCAATTTCAGTGTAGTTTATGTTTGTACTGTAACTTTTAATGTGCTGTAAGTTTTTTAAAATCACAGGAAGGGTCAGGCCTTGCTGTTCTAAATCGCCTTTTAAGGACAGAACCTGAAGCAATCCTTTATTTCAAAGATGCATTATCAGTATGGATAATGTAATTGAATTTAATCTCAAATGTGGATTCAAAAATATCTTTTTCATAAAATGTCAGCATTACTTACTAACTCTTCTGCAGAAGCTAGCTCTGTGATAATAGCAGATATTGTGCAGGTAAGGGAGTTTCATTGCTTAGTTCTGTGCCATCCAGATGGTACAAACTTCTAAAATGAATTGAAAAATTCATCTTTTACTTGTATTCAAGGACTGAGGCACAAAATGCTAATGTAAGGGCTCAGAGGGGAAATATAGTTCTCCTGCATATTTGAGAAAATGTGAAGCCCTTTCAAGAAAATCTAATAAACATAATAATCACAGGCTGCTGACACTAAGGAAAAAGCACCTCATTCGCTCTTTCTTTTATGCAGTGATTTACTGGTCCCTACTGATTTTCAAATTGGATCACTGCAGTAAATTATCCATGCCAGTACCTGTGAAAGAAAGCACTGGGATCCATATTTGTTTAGTGCTGTGCTTAAATCAGCAAGAATGATAAATTTGATGGTATGAAATTGGAAATATCAAGGGCTTTTCTCAGTGAATGAGCAAGTATCTCCATTTGTAATTTATTGTGACCCCTTTTCACTGTATGTGCTTTGTATGTTAAATATTTATTTCAAAACAAATTAAATTGGTTTTTTTTGTATTGATACAGCTATGGTTTTGTTGATGTTCTTGAAATCAAATTGTATAGGCTTTTTTGTCTGGATTTAAAATATTAGCAATGTTGTGTTGCAAAACAGCACTTGTTTAAGTTCAAATCTCTGAGTTTGAGTTACTGACCAACAGCTTTCTGTGTTAAATGTTCTAGGTGCGTGTCGGGTGGGTGGTTTGGGGTTTCTTTTTTTTTTTTTTTTTGTTTAGTGTAGGATGCAGTGAGCTACTGTGGCTTCTTATTTGTGTTTTTTTTTCTAGAGAAAAAGGAAGATTAAGCTGTATATCAAAACCAAGAGAGCTGATCCCTGTCTTTAATTGGAGCTATTCTGCTTTACACCTGGTGTAGTTAACACAAGTCTTGTGAAAAAATTACATATATGCTCCGTGTACTGCCATATTTTCTGTGCAATTTTTAATAAAGTTGACTGTACACCTGTGTTTTGGCAGTCATCTTGTCCCTTTAATCTTAAAATATGTTACTTTGTGACTGATTACATCCCACTACCTAAATAAGTGCCACTGCTGAACTGAAAACGAGTCATAGCTAGCGCTTGATTACTTGCAGTTTATATCAGTATAATAATTGTTTTGCAACTAGTAAGCTAAATTGTAAACTAGTGTTGTTAATAATGTGATCCTATGTTACCTTTCTTCTTGTGGGCTAGGCTTAGCTCATTTGTGATGGCATGTTAAATAGCTGACTTCCGTTCAACCCCAGTGCCAACCAGATGGACTTCATTCTACCACAGCTGGCTACCACCATGCAGCTGTGGATTTGTAGAAGCAGTAGTGTGGACTGTGTTCTGAGGAGCCATGAAAGACACTGCTCTTAAAAGAAAGCAATGGTTAATTTGAGTTCATCTCCCTTTATCCAGGTTTCCATGTGCCTGACCATGATATCTTGCTTGTAAGGTGAGTAAACTGTTGCAGCAGTCCAGGCTCCTGCCTGGGGTGAGGAAACTGGTTTCCCTGAGAACAAGGGCAGATCATGGTATTTTCATTTGCTCTGTATGTGTTCCTACGAATGTTCACTGAGGCACCTTTGCCAATGTGAAGAGCAAGAGTATGTTGGATGATTATATTTAGCAGGAAAATTAAGCTGAAAATCAGAAATGATAAAGGTGCAGGGCTAGATTATCTGCAAGGGTTAAAGCAATGCCAACTATAGTTTTCACAAAGGTGGAAGTATAATAGAAGGAGAAGGAAGAGAAATGGGGAGAAATGTTAGGAGAATGCAGTTCAGTGCTATGTGCTGAAAAGAAGTATGGAAATCCTGCTGGGTGCTCTTGCTTTCACAAATCCCAATTCACCATTCATGGTTTTATGCCGTCGGTATCCTCTGGATAGTACTTAAGTCTTCTAGCTGTAAATTATTCCTAATTTAGTCTCTATTAAAGTACTATTGGAATAGCATGTTCAGATGCTGCTATGTTGTACAAGAGCTGACAGGCTGATCTTGGCTTACTTAAAATGGAAAACAGCTGCAGTGGAATTATGTTTTCTTGTCCATTATGTTTGAAGCTCCTGTAGTGGAAAAGTAGAGAAATAAACACTTACTATGGTCTATATTGCTACTGGGCTTCTTGGCTTTGTTTTTTTTTAGCTTTTCTGTTTCCATGTTGCTTTGCTACGTTTTTATATTGGCAATCTAGGGGAAGGTATCGTATGTGCAACTGCATGGGGTTTTGTCCTGATGTATGTTGGCTTCTGTGCAAAGACACATATAGAACATTATATTCATAACTCAGCATTTTAACATGTTTGGATTTAATTTGTTTAATCTAGAAAAATCTGACCAAACAGTGTTTTGAGATGACAGATGTTTGCCTATTACAATCCCTTTCAATGTACTTTCTGTTACAGCCACTTCAGTTAGGTTCTGACTAAAGCACAACAAAAATCATTGTGAATCCTTTCAGTGATAAAGTTTAAATCAAAGGCATTATTAGCAAGTGTTTTTTGTAATGGCAGATGGAAATCTGAAGTTGACTTTATGAATTCTCATGTGTCCACTGGCATTTTATTGGTTGTATAACTGTATAATACAGAAATACTGAAACATCAGAAGCTACAGTTACAGCATCAAGCATTAGTTCAGCGTGCATTTGTTGTGCATCCAGTGGTTCTATTCACATTTTTAATTCTCTTTTTTAACATCACTCTGGGGCAGAGGTAAGCAAGATGTTTGGTTGCATCAATGTGTATGTGCTGTGTATCAATGATGTGTATGTATACTTACAGCAGCAGACAGATGACTAAATAAAACACAGAATATTTTGAGGGGTTTTTGCCATTTGGCTTTTTTAATACATTTTGCTCTTTATGACTAAAAAGCCTCTTCCTGCCCTCTGTAAGCCTTCTCTCTTTGCAGAGCATTACACATTTGTATGGGAAATAGTTTTAAAAAAAATATTCTTGCACTGCATAGGTGCTTCTAATATCTTGCCTTTTTACACTTCAAGAGTACTAGTCAAGCTTATTTCACATTCTTGTAATCATTTTTTTTTTCTTACAAGCAAAAGAATCAAGTTGCTTTTAAGCTGGTCCTTGCTTTGTTCATGTAAAAGATTGTAGGACAGGTGGAGTAGCAGGAGACTAGACCTGATGATGCAGGAAGCTTCCTGCAGTCCTGTGTTCCTGTGCACGTCTGCATATTACTGTAGAGATAAGAGTAGCTGTTTCGATATATTATGTATTATATATCTGGTATTTAAGAATTTTAAACTAGCTTTCTGCTTTAGGATGAAGGTAAGTGCTGCTAACCTTAGGAGTTATTTTTTCTTACTCAAAGGCTGGAAATTTTATTTGATGATACGATTTGGTCAGCTGAAACAAAATGAATTCTTCCGTGTGCTAGTTTTATTCCAAACCAGTGACCTCTAGTGGCTGGTTTGCAACTATGAAGCAAAACATTTTAGCATTTTAATGTGCTCCTCGTGTATGTTGGCTACAGGAGAGTCTTTTTCCCTTTAGATTTCTCAGGAGAATCATGTCTTTTCACGATTTATTGTACTTTGGCTTCACAGGTATCTATCTGCCTTATGCATTAGAAAGGAGATCAAAAGAAAACCAGATTTATGGTTAAGGTTTCTTTAAAGAAGTAATGACTCACAAGCCCAAATGTTTGTTGTGATTGTTGGGAACCTAAAAGACCCTAAGATCTGTGAGAGCATCCCATAATAAAGGTCTTAAAAAAATTATTGTCAAATCCTTGCAGTCATAAAGCATAGTAATTATATTGGCAGAATCCTGATTCCTTTTTTGCTGCTTTACAGCTGAAGTCTTTCCTACATGTGTATGGGATTATTGATACAGGAACAGTAATATTTTCATCTTTTTTCCTGCATATCTATGAAGTGCACATTTCTGGATATACGTTGTATGAATCTTTCCCTTTTCTCTAATTTGATTGTAGCTGCCTATGTCCCAGTATAACTCCCATTGATTTCTGTTGAGATAGGCAAGTGACTCTCCATTCCCAACTGTGAGAGCAAATTCTTTAAAAGTGTAATGCCTCCCTTTAGGAAAACAGAGTATTGGATAGCTAAAAGGAGTGCCTGCATTGGCATGTCAAATCAGAGCCATACTGGGTTTTTCAAGTGAATCCCCTGATTGTTCTCATTTACCATGAAACCAAACTGGAATGTCTGCTCTAGGCTCACCCCTGATGAGCTCTAGTCTGTCACGGATACAGGAGCCAGGTGGGAGCTGCATTACTGCCAAGGTCTCCTGTGTGTACCAAGTGCATATGGCAGTGGAGGGCTTCCAAACCATGGAGACAACAGGTGCTCTCTTCAGGTCTTCTGAGCACTAAATAAAGGGCCAGATGATACCTCTGCCTCCATGTCTGCTGTCAATCTCTAGCCCTCAAAGTTTATCCCATCTTTCTCCTATCCTGGTATTCCTTCCCTTCTTTACCTGTCCTGTCTCCTGTTGTCTGCTCTTGTGAAACCCTTTCTCTCTTCTGGAATTCCCTCCCTTTGCTTTATTGTACTCCAACTTCAACTGATTCTGCAGGACTGATGTCAGCTTGGCCTGCCAGAAGATCTGGCATGTGTCACCTGGGTTCCCAGCAGCAGGAGGTCACTGGCCACTGCTGGGCTCAAAAAGGGTGGTTGAGTACTCCTGCACGCAGTTCAAGAAACTGAAGATGACTCTGCTGGTGTTCAGGTGAATGAACTGCATGTGAATATTTGAAAACACTTATCCATGTGCTGGAAATGAAAGATATTTACTTGTAGTTTATGTTGATCTTTGACCCAGTGACCATGAAATAACTTCACAGACCTATGTGACTCAGAGCAGTGTTACACAGACTTCCGTAGATTCACCATTTTGTGCTTCAGAAGAGTCATTTGCCTCAAGCACCTGCCCACCACAAAATATTTTCTCTTTTTCTGTGAATTTAAATATTTTACCTGAAAAACTTAAAGGCTTTGGTTTGGGATCACTGGAATACTTTATGTATTCATACTTTTTTTGAACTATCAGTGTGTATTTGCTTGGTGTTAACAATACATGTGTAGTATCATAAAAGGTGCAAAATCAGTCTTTCCCTTTTAAAAACCTTGCTATGCTGTATGAAAGATACACAAGGTGGGATGTTATGGGAATCCCAAAAGAGTAAACTGTAGTAAGTCATTACACCATCTCTTGCCAATGATCTGGGGACACTGCAAGTCTGTTCCACTCTATGAACTTGAAATCTTTAATGAATTTCAGAATCGAAAATATTCAAATTGGCTTTATATTACATAATTTTTCATATAAAGAACACTAAAATCCTTCACTGTATATTAGCCTTTACATATCACAGATTTCTTGCCAGATAGTAACATTGGAGAATTTCATCATGATGTACTGTTGTAGTGTGAGTAATCCAGTCAGTTACTGATTTCTTTTAAGTAAACAAGAAGGAGGAAAAAAGTTTCCAAAGGTCTATATTTCAATCCAGTTGCCTGTCTTTACTTAGAACTGCTTACAGATCAAGAAACTTTTCAATTGTCTCCATAAAGCAGGTTCTAAATCTTAAAAGGTTGTACCCACACAGTCCCTCTTCTTTCTGAAGACCTTTTTAATGTGGTAAAGCAACTTAACCTTGTAAATTTGTAAGAACTTATATATATAAATATATATATATAAAACATACCACAAGGTAATATGCTTTATACAACAAGGTTCTAGAGTTTTTGCAAAAGGATGCCTCAGGAAATGACACCAATACGGTAGCCAGCCTCCCTCTTATGAGCAGTATATCAAGGTCTTCACGCAACAGGTATATGAGCAGCCTCTGTCCCCTAGCCAGAGGTTCAGATGGCATAGAAGCCCCTGTACAAGCATGGCATATATAAATAATATATTTTTTAATCAGGTCAGAGTTTAGCAACTTGAATGTGAATGAGATTTTTTTTCTTTTCTTTAAACTGGCTTGATTTCATGAAATATGGGCTTAAAATAGCTATTGAATAATCATTATTCCCAATTAAACCTTAGGAAGTAATTCCAGCTATATTGAATAAAAATCTTGCCACTCAATGAGATACAAGATCTCACCTATTCGCTATGGCTATATATAGTAGGGTTTTTTGCCATAGGCAAAAACTTTAATATAGTTTGGATGTGCTGAAATACGTAAACAGTTCCCTATCATTTCGGGTGTTTCTCCATTCATTGCTAGTGATTAATAACTAACAGTAGTGATGCTCATAAACAAGCATTTGAGATTTTTGTTTTAGGATGCTGCAGCTATGTGCCATGAGGCATGGCAATTCATTATCAATTGCTTTATGTACTCGGCTATCCCATGCTGAACAGGCTGTTATTGATGTTCTTTTGCCTGTTCTTTTGTCTCCTTCCTCAGGTTTCAGTATTTATCAATAGAAAGGTTCATGCAGAGCCCTTGATAATGTAAATCCTGGTTGACTGCCTCACTGGTAGTATCTGTTAGTCTGTCTATGATATTCCAGCTTTATTATTTTCCTTCCTGTTTCATATTTACAACAACAAAACCAGACAAGGCAAATTCAGTTATTCAGCTAGATAGAAGAACATGAAATAGTTCAGTAATTCCATTTGGTTTTGGATAGGAAATGATAAATCTGAAGAAAAATATTTTTAGAAGTAATGCAACTGTTAGCTTCTCTTCTAGAGTATAGCAGAGACTCTTCAGGAGTTACAAATGTTTCAAGAATGTCTAGATTCTTTCAAATATCTTTACGTAGGGAAAAGAAAGGGAATTCTGTTAACCTCATGTTTCGTGGTTTTTTTTTTTTTTTTTAGTTAGGCTCTTGCCAAAATAATAAGCAGCCAGCAAAACATACATCAGCTGCAAGTTAGACCCCAGCTAAAATTGGTGAATTGACCCCACCTTTGCTACTTTACAACTTGCAGTGAATTTAGTATTTAATTCCATTGCCGTACATCTGGTACTTAATGATACAGCATCTGTTGCAATAGTCCTGATTCACCTGGTATGGCTGCAATTGGACTACTGGGAAGAAGGGTGTTAATTATTTTATGCAAGTATTTCACTTCAATCTGCCTCCATTGGGCTTCCAGGAAAACTTGTAATGGCAGCGCTAATAGCTAGCTGGCTGGTAAAGAAGTTATGTGCCAGCAAACCTTGTTCAAAATCTAATTGGGTATGTTAAAGACAGGCACTGTAATAATTCTCCTCAGTGATCAAATGCTTTGGGGATTATCAGGCACATTAATTATCCACATACCCTGCCAAGCTAACTTCTGGTGAGCTCTCATGCTCCTCACAGCGTGCAAATGAAGACAAGGAAGCCAGAGACGCTTTGTCAGTCATGTAAGCTAACATCAAAGCTGTCCTGGAACAACTTAAAATTGCCCAAATGTGGTTTGGTGGGGTTTTTGTTTGTTTGTTTGTTTGTTTTAAATTAAAAAAAAAGGTGTAATATGATACCAGTGGGACTAATTACATGCATGGTTCTGAGCCAGAAGAGCAGGAAGTGTCACAGCAGGGCTGGGCTGGCTGCAAGAAGACATCACAATCCTCTGACTGCAGGATCATCTGCAGGGCACGCTGGAGAAAGAAAGGTTTTGGTTTTTTTGTTTTTTTTTTTTTTTTTAAATTAGATTTTGTTTTGTCAGCACGGACCCGGGAAGCACGTTTTAGGGGACACGCAGAGGTAGGGAAGAGCATTTTCACATAAAAAACCTTGCCAAGAGATGTAGCATAGGCGTTTCAATGTTATCTACTAAAAACACAGTACGTGTTTTCACCCGTGCTAACAAATTTAGCGTGCGTACGTACGTCAGTCACACCCACACACGCACGTATATATTATCTCTCTATTACGAGCAGCAAAGCAGCTGCTCCCGACGCCTCCTTCAGGTGCAGCCCCGCTGCAGGCGAGCCGGAGGGGTGGGGGGGCGATCAGGGTCCAGCCGGTTTTAAACGCCAGCCCGGAGCGGGGCCGTCCTGGCCGCCCCGTCCCTCCCAGGCCCGGCCCCGCCGCGGGCGCCCGGCCCAGCTGAGGCGAGGCGAGGCGGCCGCTCCGCGCAGGCGCGGCTGAGTCAGCGGCGGCGGCCGGGCGTCCCCGAGGTCCCCCCGCACATCCGGGTGCCGCGGCGCCGCCCACCGCCGGCTGCCGCTGCCGCCCGGGGGCCAGCGGGGGCCGCGCCGGGGCCGGGCCGGGGCCTCCTCTCCGATGCGAATCGGCGCCCGCTCGCCGGCCGCTGGCGGGGAGCGGCCAGGCTCCGCGTGCGGTCGCCGCCATGATGCCGGCCCTGGCCGCCCAGCGGCGGGGCTGCCGCGGCCTCTACCGGCTGTACCTGCGGTGCGGGGCGCCGCCGCTCCCCCGCGCCTGTCACGGTGAGTCCCTCGGGGCCCGGCCCGCCGCCGCGGCGGGCCCCCGCCTTCCCCGGTCGAGTCCCGTTGGGAAGCCGTAGTCAGGCTGCGTGCTGGCGTGGGGGGAAGCGGTGCCGGCCGGCCGGCCGCGGGCGGCAGCAGGGGCGGGAGGGGGTTCCTCCTGAGGCAGCCAGGCTGCTCCCGCCTGGGGGGCATCTCCGGGCCGGCAGCCGCCGGGGAGCGCCGGCTGCCCTCCGAGTGCCCACTTGAAGCGGAGGAAAGCGTCCAAGTGGTGAGTGCCTCGGTGGGGGGCGGCGTATCCTGACCGGCGTAGCGCCTTACGGCCCGTGTGTTCGCACGCCCTTCCTAGGCCTGGCGGCACCAGCCTTGCAGAAAACTGATGCATCACGGCCGTCTGTGCGGTTGAAGTTTGCGGTAATTCTACCAAGTGAAGCGTCGTCTTGCAGGACTTGCGTTGCTCTGAGTGAGCCCTGGCTTTTCCTTGAGGCCACAGATCCCATGAAGTTTGAATTCTGACCGGGTTTGTCCCTCTTCATGTAATCGCATGTGGTTGAATTGCAGCAAATATCTTTTTCTTTAATGGTTTCTTCTGTGCATACGGATTAGTAGGAAAAACGTCCTCTAAATGTGCTGATTAAGTTTCCCTTTTTCAACTGCTCCAGTATCGCCAAAGCTTAGGAAACAACGCTGCTCATCTTGTGCCATATATTTATTGTAGTCTTTTGCGAATTGTAATCAGTAAGTTCACAGCTGAGCTGTGTTGAGTTCATTTTTCTGGGTTTTTGTCACATTAGCAACAACTAGTAGTAAGAGCTTATCTGACTTTTGCGGTGAAATTATTCTTCTGGAAGGTTCAGATGGGTGCATGCACATATGCAGATGTATCTACTGTAGTGGACTAAAATAAAAGGAAAGCTGTTGAGACTGTTGTGGGACAAACAGTTTTATAAAATATTACCATTTTGTTGAGAGGTGCATTATTCATATATGATTAGTCATACTTTCTATGACTTATCAGCACTGCTTAACTTTTTTTTTTTATTATTTATTTATTCTTTTAATGAGTGCTTTCCAAAGCAGCCAGTTGGCCTGTTGCACTTCTGGTTGGAGGAGTTATATACCCTCTCTACAGAAGTGTTTGTGCTGCCTAAAAGAAACTGGTTGCTAACGCAGGTTGGACAGTTCTGCTTTTGGCTAGTCTTTTGAAATTGAAGATTGCCTACCCAGGGTGATTTGTCAGTAGGCTTTTTACATAGTTACCTTTTAATTTGTCTGTTGTAAATGCTGCAGAATTTAAGATTCTTCTGTATAAAATGTTTTATACAATGTTGTGTGCTTTTCTATGTAACTTCTGTAGCATGTTGTTCTTGATTTGTAATGCACACAGTTCAGTTTTTCTTAATTGGTAAGCTGTGGCTTGTACAGGGTGTACACACAGAGTGTACACTGGCTAATAGTTTCGTAGTGGTCTGTATTTGTTCTGTTATCGATACTTTTTTTAGAGACTTTGAGGCAGTATGACTAGAATGGGACTTAATATTCAGTCAGCTAATCTTATCAAATAGCTTTGTATCTTCTTTCTTCTTTTTTTACCCCCTTAAGATCATCTAGAGGTCTTTGGAAAAAGTGCATACCACATTGTATGGGAAAAACCCCTAATGTTAGAATGAAGTTTAAAAGTGGATCTTTGAAGGGAGGCAGTGAAAGCATGCTGTGTACTTCCATTTTGTAATTCCTAAACCTGCGTAAAATAAGCACAGCTCAGTACGTAAAAGCTGACTTTCCATAACTTGTGCTGGTATAGCTGGACCGCTTTCCCTTCTTTTTCCTTCCAAAACAGTTGCCTGAAAATCGTTTTTTCCTCCCCCTGTTAGGATGGCAAGCTTCAATGAAAAGTGGGAGTCTGTCTTATATTCTACCATGCAATCGTCTGCCTGTGCAGTTGATGAGTCAAGTGAGAGTTTATACCTCCAATGGCCAGAAAAAAGATCTTGGATCAGAAGATACAAATAGATCAACCCCTGAAGAAACCATGCATAAAGTTGGAACAGGTAGTGCTAAGCTAAAATACAGACTATTTATATAAATGTAAAAACTTTATGTATTTAACAATTGATAACTTTTTTTTTAATTATGTAATATTACGGTTGCAGAATTCTGAGTATTTGTTGTTTGTGGGCATCTATATATACATTTCAAATGCATAAGCAGAGAGGAATGCTGAAATGTATTTCTTTGTCATTCCAGTATTTAAAAGATTTAAGTTTAGAGTAATGAAATTTAAAGTGGTGATGATAAAATGTGGATGTCAGAAGGGATTAGGTAACTTAAGGGATAAGAAATAGAATGTATTACTTCTCTTTTACCACCTTGCTTGCTTACTTGAATTCTTCTTGTAGTATTTCAGGTTCGTTGTGTGAAATGAACTAGTCGTTAAGATTGAATGAGTGTGAATACTGAGCACTGTGACTTCTCCAGGTCAGGCTATAGATGACTGGTAAAGAAGGCTGAGCCGTTTCATCTGCTAGAGCTTTCTGTTTCTGACAGTTGTCATACCTGCAGCATTCACATTAAACACTTGATATGATGGCATAAGCTGACCCTCCTTGCTGTTCAGTTTGACTGTAAATCTTGTGCTAGTTAGGTGCTTGTGAAATTCAGAACTGTCTTGTCCTTGCTCTATCGTCGTATCCTCTATTTTTTCTGCTTATTCAGTGTAGGACTGCACAGATATATGTTTGGAAGGCTACTGTGCTTAAGAGGTAACAAATGCTTTTTAAAACAAAAGTTCTCTTTCTGTGTGCTTTTGTCTAAAACTAAGTGGTCTGCTAAAGAAAATTTTCTTCTCTTCATTGTCAGGTTAGCAGGTATTCATTCTTTCTTTAGTAACTTGTAAATTCCTGAGACTTGCAGCAGTCTTTAAAAGCTAGTAACTATATAGAGTAGCATAGCCAGCTAAGAGTATTACTTTTCTGATGTTCGGAAGTACAAAAGTGAATCTTAGAACAACACTTAAGTGTAACAATTGGATATTATTTCTTAAGTCTGTGACTGGATTGTAGAAGAGGGTAATACGTAAGACAGTTTACATTTCTTGGATAGTCTTGAGCTGAAGATGGTTGCTAGAGGGTGAGATTCTTGTAGAAGAATGTCTGCCTGAATACAGTGAAAGACTGTAGAGCCAGTTGTAGTTGTTGGTATTTTCTGGGTTTTTAATGGGCAGTTACAGGTGTTAAAAATCAGACATGTGAAAACAGTCTAGCCCTATTGCTTTCGTGATTGCCTTAAGTTTATATAATCGTTGACTATCATCAGAAAGGGTGTTCCCAACTTCTCTCACCCCATCTGCCTACTCCTTCTCTTGTGCTGGCATTAATGATGCTTAGGCCTGTTTTGTGAAAAACTAATTGCTTTCTTGTTTTGCGGAGCTAGGGTAGAGGTAGAATGGACCAGTAAGCTGATCCTGCTCACTGTCTCTAAAATGGCTGGAGGAGAGATGCTGCCCTTGTGAGCGTGGCCTTGAGTCATAGTAAGCCTTGAGTGGAACTGTGCCACATGGGCACCGTGAGACTTACTTTTTGTTGAGAGTGGGGGCCGATGTATGCAAGCGTATATGAAACTGCAGCCTAGAGGTATTGTGCATAGATGAACAATTGCTTTGAAGTTTATTTTGGAATGCATATTGTAATACGCATGCTTAATTTAGGGTGTGTTTTCCAGGGCCTAGTGGATAGAACGTTCTTATGCATTATGGATGTATTACTACTGTTTATTTAAAAAAAAATTTTTTTGATAGAATTCTGAAAAGGTAATATACTACTTGTAAAGATTGCCATACTTTTTCCAGTAACTTAAATATTTAGCAAATAATGGATCTCTTTTGGACTTCCATTTCTTTATCGGTAAACTTGGGAAATGCTTTTGCTTTTAATATGATATGGCAAATACTAGTCTATTCATCTTGAACGTTCTAGCATATCAGCCTTTGCTTGTCTGAAAAACAGTGATTGTTAATTGAAGTATTCAGTACTCTTCCCCCCCCCCCCCCCCCCCCCCCCCTCACTGATGCACTGTGATTTTGTCCAGCCTCTAGGATGAGGTAGTAAACTTTAAAAGGGTACTTGGTGTACATAGATACAAATCTTTATATTTTTGTGCCTTTCCCCCCACCCCCCTCTGAAATCTTATGACCCAATCTTTTCTTAAATAGTTTTGGTGATATTTCTTTCAGTGACATAAATGGTTGCACGCAGTTTCTGAAAAGAAACTACTACTCAGTTTTTGCTAAGCAATCTTAGCTCAAGTTTTTTATCATGACTATTGATAGATCGACTGCCTGGTGTTTTAAACGAGGTAAAAAAAGAAAGGAAAGGAACAGCAATGTTTTTTTTTGCTTTTGTTTTCAAGTCAAACAATAACTGATAGGGATGACTGTTTTAGGAATGCTGTTTATTTGTGGACCAGCCTTATTTGTTGTGTAATAAGATCAGTTTCATAAATTTTTAAGTGTTACTTTTCCAAGAAAGTATACATAGATTGTTATTAGCCTTAGTCCTCAGTTGCTGTTAGGGCAATAACTAATTGCCTGATGGACAGATAGTTATGTAGTCCAAGCTTCAAGAATATCTGACCTTTGAGTAATTTGAGTATCTCGTTAACGCAGACCAGCTTGAAGAATCTTCAGTGTTTTTTTTTAATATGTCACTTTCAACAAGGGCAGTTTTAATTTTGTTAACGACTGTGGATGTGTGGCAAACCTCCAGTGTTAGAGAGTGTTAGGGCACAAGAGTGGGTATGTTGGTTCAATGTGGTAGAATCATAAGGTGTTTGTTCTGAAAGCTATGTTGAGATGTGTGAGATAAGGATGCAATATTTGTTTGTATTTTCACGTAGTACTTCTGATTTCTAAGTAGGAATCTCACTGAAATTACTGGAATTTATTATTTTCCAAATATTAAGATTCACTTAACAGTACTGTAAATTGTATTTTATTGGCTTTTTATTGAGTCATATCCTCACATTTCAAAACCAGCTAAAATACTTTGTTTTCATTCTAGCTCCAGTTTGTGACACAAGAGTTGTGGATTTTAGTTTAAATATTCTGTATTTTAAGGAGCTAGCTTTTTGTAAGTGAAAAGGGTTCAGTCCCTTAAAATTGAGTTACAACTTGAAAGCTCTATGAGACATAAACTACACAGAATTAATTATATTTACTAATCTAAAATTTTGCATAAAACTTGCCCCAAACTATAAGTACACTGTCAAAATATTTTTTTAAAAATTCAGGATACTTTCTGAAGTATGTTGCAAGTCAGTGCTCTTCTGCAAGCTGCTGGGAATTTATTGATCAACGCTGTATTAAATGCCTTATTTTGTTATTTATTTTTGTACTATTTCTGTCCTTTATTTTGAGAGTTTTAAATGTTGGAAATCTAGCGAAAATGTTTTTTACTTGTCAGGGTGGAAAGCAATATTAAGGTAAATTCTTATTTTGTTATGTCAACCAAACTCTTTACTAAAAAGAAAAGTAGGTACTTCCCTATTTATAGTGAGCTTTATTTTTATTTTACAGGACAAGATACGACCAGTACAGGTCAAAAGCAGTCTTTCCTTAAAGAGCCAATCCAAGTAAAAGGTAAATACTTCCTGTATTGGAACTTTACTGCTGTCCACTAGCAGTCAAAAAAGATAATGTGTAAGGAAACTGTGGTTCCTCTTCAATTGTGTAACAAGTTATGTGAACAACATTTTAAAACACAACGTGTATTGTCAGCTTTACTTGGTACCCAGTTGTTTGACTCCAGAAAAATCAAATATAGCAGTATTCCTTCTAATTGTTCATTCTTCCGTGTCTGTTTTTAATTGTTTCATTTAAGCTAGTGAGTTTATCAGGAAAAGACTTAATTTGTTTTCTCATATATCACAGTCTGCCCTCCTTGCATGTTTTTAGGCATGTCCATTCACCATCTCAGACTTAATGTGGCTAAGCTGAATACTTGATCTTCCCCTGTTCCTTGTTCTAAGTCTTCCTCTGTTCCTTCTTATTGCTGAGTTAATCTAATCAGTGGTGCTTCTAAATATATTTTGACCACATGAAGTGCCTAATCTGAGTCCTGTAATGTTCCTATTTGTGCCTGCCTGTAGCAAATACATGCTTTGTCCTTAGTTACATTGTTTGAAAACATAAGTGGATAAAATAAGAGCATAACTTTCTTTCATGACCTGATTTCACTCCATCTTCGCTCTGATAGTTTCTATTATGTTATTGTGAGAATTATGCTATTAAAAACTCCTGTACTTTTGATCACTCCTAGCCTTCTATGTATGGAAAGAACTTTATCAAAATAGAAATTGCCATTTCTCTTTAAACTCCGTCAAAAAAAAAAAAATCTCTGGAGTGAAAGTGACTCAGCAGGCTGCAAACTGTATAAAAATTCCTTCCTGTCTTTCCCTGAATTTAAAGAAACATCAAACCGTAGTACTTGTTAGTAACAAGGCGAGATCAGTGTCTCTGATGTATATTTTCTGTACATTTTTGTCTACATCCTTTATGTCAATTTCTTTGGGTCTGTTGTCACTTAGCGTAGGCATGCAGGGGGAACATACAAGGTAGATAGGAGAAATTAGATAGACTGTGAAACAATTGTAAAAATAGATACATATTTCAGTGAGAAGAGAGTTTTACCTCTTAGATTATAGATGCGCAAGCAAGAATGTTTCTGTTAAAGATGTTGATAGTGTCTAGAAAGTGGAATTCTAGCCTTCAGATGCTGCTGTGACTTAGGAAGTTATTGATCCAAGTATTACTAAGACAACATTTGTAGAGAATCACTAATCTTAAAAATTTGTGCTATTTAAAGTGTTTTATTTACATCCTCTTTTATTGGGCTTTATCCTTCTTTTGGAAATACCAAATTGACACCCACCCCACCCCCCCTTATAACTAATTTTATGCGGTTATTTGAACTAAGGGTAGGATAGTTGAGATATTCTGCAATGTACAATTTTCTTTTACTGAAATTTACCTTTGTTTCTGAAAGATGGATTAGTAAGTGTTTGATAAATCCACAAGTTATACAGGGTTAATGCACTTCGGATATATTTCTGTTTTGAGTAAGAAAAGATGGGAAGCATTCTTCTTGTTTAAAATGTTCATCCTGTCATCATCATCATCTTACTAAATGATGGACTGTTTTTAGAAAATCTCTAATTTTTTTTGTCACCTTTGCTTAGGAGCATTGTGGGATGAATGTGATTATTCAAGTACTTAAAAAATTGTTTAAGTTCAAACTGGATGACAGAAATCAGATTATGATGGTAAATAATGATATCTGAAGTGTTAGTGCATTGTTGAGTGTCAGGGAATATATTTTGCCTTTAAGCTTTCAAAACTCAGAAATAAGACAATGTCTACATTGCGGTGTCAACTCTGGGACAATTTTTCTCAGAGCCTTTAAATGCAGTATCTTTCTCTAAGTATCCTGTGACTTAAGGAGAAGTTCTGGACTAACTATAGAAATCATCAGTCCTGTGATATGCAGGAAGTTCATGTGTGTTTGTAAGTCTTCTTGCCTGCAGAATTTGAGCTTTTTGTTTTCAGTTGTGTTCTTTAATGTTACAGCCTTCAGCAATTGCAACTCTTCTTCCAATAAGCATGATGTTTTTAACGGAAGTGAGTGTATAGTGGCTTACATTTGAAAATAAGATAAAGTTATGTGTGTATAGACAAGCAGGAAATAATGGCATAAATTTAAAATTCCATTTATCCTTTTTCTGAATATGTGTGGTATTCTTTTCCTTGTACATGAAAACCTGATGGGATAAGAGTACATCTTCTAGACATACGAAACATTATAAATGAAGAATGTCTATTTTTAATTGTTATAAATGCCCAATATTAAGTGTGCTAATTTTGAAAGTAATAGTTGAGAAAAATGACACAGACAGTCTGTGTCAGTTCTCTGTGTGGTCTGCAAAGGTCAAAAATCTTATCTGCAGAAGGTGGAATTGGTTAAGTATTGGAAAAAAGAAATGGAGCTTTATGTTGCCATTTCAGTTGCTAGAGCAAGGGTTTCCAAATTGCCATGTTTGAATGCTATCTTAGTAGCCAAATACCATCTCTGCCATCAAAGTTGGAGAGGTAGCTGACAGTGGCAGTTAAGTGTGGGGGATGTTTGAGAGCCCTGAACTACAACTTAGCAAGTAGCATTTCTGGAGGTAAATCATTCTCTTCTTACTTGTTTCCACAATGAAGAACATTCCTTACTCTTCACTGTTAAGTTTTCTATCTCACTGACAAGCAGTGTTTTTCAGATCTTTACTTAGAGGTATCATGACATGACACTAGATTGAATTACCTTTTGGAAGTTTCTGCTGTAGTCTCCATGAGTGACTTAACTTGCTTATCTATTTCTGTTTTTAAGTGAAAGCAGTCCTTAAAAAAAGAGAGTATGGACCAAAATACACGCAGAACAACTTCATCACTGGAGTCAGAGCAATAAATGAGTTTTGTCTTAAATCCAGGTATGACGGGTTTGAGTTGAAATTTGAATTGTGATTATTTGTTTCTTCGTATGTGCTTCAAAAGTAATTGTGACTGTAGAGTGATTTTGCACAGCAACTTTTTCTAATGTTTTTGTGGTGTACGTAATCATAAGTGGCTGAAGTTAGTTCTTGTTTACTTGTGTTGCAGTGGATTAGGAACTTGCACTCAGTTTGCACGTTTCTGTAGTTGCTTCCTAAAGTAATTTATTTGTACTTACGTGACCATAAATCTAGTTGGGGGGAGTCCATGTCTAGAGTAGCTAATTATAGGGGGGAATGGCACATAACTCTTGTTTCAGCATTTTGGGGTCATGATGGTTTGATGTGAACGTCTTTAAAAGATCAGTGGAAACTTCATGTTACGTGAGGTCTGTAATTTGGAATAAAATATAATCTGGTGCATTGTAACCTAACTATTGTTACTTGATTCATATTTACTACCTTTTACTATGTGCCACGCCTGCCAGCAGGTCTTGCTGAGTATCTCTATAGTTGAGGTGTCTGTCGTGTTATGTGTGTGACCCATATTAAATCTAAAGGCTTAGCAGCTTTATTTATAACTTTTTATGCTGTCACTGTTCCTCCCCAGTTTTTACATATAGTGTATGTCACCCAATGTGGTCTTTGCTGAAAATCCAGTGACAAGTTATGCTTAGTCCTCTGCCGTATTTTTATCATAACAGGCTTGTTGTGCAGAGAAATAACCAGCTAAATTTTTGCTGGATTGACCAAAAAGTGGGGGGGGGAGGGGAAGAAAAAAAAAAAAAGACTAGATAATTGGTTGGACTAAAAATGAAATGTTCTCTTGTATTTTTAAAAATAATAATTAAGAAATAATCCCTGATGCTTCTCTATGTAGATGCCCTAGCATGTAGCTCAGCACAGGAAATTTATCTGTTCAACCAACTAGTTTTGTTATCTCCAACCTTTTGCAGCGTGTGTTGGGTGTGTAGGTTTTGAGGTTAAATTTCTTAACTTCTCATGTCGTGTGACTTCTGATTTCCATGTAGAGATGTTAAGCCATGAACCTTCTTATTTGGCACTTGTGCACATGATCAATTACATGCAGATCATTCATTGGATTCTTTATTATTCAGTGTTTTATTACTTTGTCTTGTGTGTATAGTATTTCATCATGTGAGGACATGATTTGGACTTCTCAGTGTGGAAAACATGGTTTTCAATAGCATCCTAGAGATCACTTGCTTCATGTTGCATATCTGTTCTGTTTGGCTCAAGTAAACAACTTCAGGTTTTTTGTAGTGCAAATGAATAATATCAAAATTGTGGAAGATAACCCAGACATAAAAGTAAAATTAGAATAATATGAACTTTTTCTTGCAGTAAACTGTTTGTCTACTTTCCTTAGTGATTTAGACCAGCTGAGGAAAATTAAACGACGAAGCCCCCATGATGATACTGAGACTTTCACTGTGTACCTGAGGTCGGATGTAGAGGCAAAGTAAGAATGTTTTTATGAAGGAAAATGTTTGGATCATTTAAAATGGATTATATAAGAGAGAGAGAGAAAAAATTTTTAAAAGTCAGGTTTACAATGTGAAGGGGCAATAATGTTTTCCATTTTCTATCTGAACACATTTTATCCTCATTATTGTAATAATTGCATGGTGTATATAAAATTGGAGGGTACGTTTCATGTGTCCAAAGATTAAGTGCTTGTCCTCAACCCCTTCTTGCCCAGCTTTTTATTCTGTAAAATAGTCTGCGTGGCTTCTTATCAGAAAGAATGATGTGGTGTTCTGCTTTCACGAAAGGCATTTGTAATGTAGTCAAACTGAAAAGAAGTTGCATAAATAGAACCATTGTTAAGTTACTTTTACGCTGTGCAGGTCTCTTGAAGTTTGGGGTAGTCCAGAGGCTCTTGCTAGAGAAAGAAAACGACGTAAAGAGGCAGAGATCAAGTACAGAGAAAGTGAGTATAGAGTTTTCAAATAACTTCAAATGTAAACAACAAAGTGTGATTGTTAGAAATCCACTAGATGGTGTGTTCCTTCATTGAGAACATACAACTTTGGAATTAGTTTTATAGTGTAGAGTAACACATTACTGTCTGTGCAGATACAGTCTGTTACTATCTTACAATTTATCATCTATGTGATAGAGCAAGAATATACGTTCAGTTGAGATCTGTAGTCCTACTTAGTTTTTTGAGGGGCTTTCAATTTTTAGATTATAATTAACATCTTTGGTTTTGGATTTTTTTATTGGAAATTTTGAAAGGACTTAAAACCAGTCCAAATCTTGATACCATACTGTTACTTACTTATTTTCACTCTGAAATTAATTCAGCTTACCTTTGTGCTTCAGAAGCAGGGGAAATACCCCCAAATCATCTTTTTGTTTAAAATTATTGTTGTCATCCTCGCTGGTATTACCAATAACAGGTACAGTCAAATCAGTAATTTGTAATGGATTTTGATCTGTCCAGTCAGTTAAAATCACAGGAGAGGCAGTATTGCTTCAAGGTACTTATTCCAATTATGCACCTTAAAATTAGAGGTCTTTTCAATTTTTTTTTTTTTTTATGCCACTGGAACACCCTCCTAGTAAAAGGGCTAGAGCTGCAGGCACTTATTAAGATACCTGTAAGTGTTTCTACTGAGAGTACAGTCAGTAGTTTCAAAAATTTTAGTGACCAGCAAAATAATTCTTGGACATAGTCCAAAAATGAGATTAAAAAATATTACTCAGTCATAATAGCATACTGAAACATATACTTGAAGTGGTAACTCCCTTTTTTTACAGACTATCTTTGTACTCCACTGGCTGTTTTAATCTATTTAAATTATTGTGTACAATGTATTTTGTAGAACTTTGTAGGGAAGAATCTAGCACTACAGCTTCGAGATACTGTAGTATACCAATGTTTATTCTGAAGTTACTGAACATCCTTAGTAGATGGAAAGATACTGATGTTAAGAGAATTGCTTTGAAACATCCTTCCCTCTCTCCTTCATGGTTAAGGCGCAGGAGGGGGGCAGTAGAATGCCTTGATTTGGGATGGTGTATTTTGAGTCTTTCCCTCTGTGTATCATCCTTTGTTGGTAGAAATGACAACCATGTATAGGATCATAACAGATTGTATTTGGCATTTTGCATGAGTATGTAACAATATATGTTTCTGATTAACAGTACCAGGAGAGGAGTTTTCCACAAAGACAGACAGACCATGTAGCTCTTACTAGAAGTTGGCTGCTGCAATAGACTTAAATTCTTGAAACTACCGGTTACTAGTACGTATTCATGATAACAATTTTTTATTGCAGATCTATTTAGAAACCAAAGGCTGTTGAGGGAATACAAGGAGTTCTTTGGAAATACTAAGGTAAGAGATGTTTTAAAGTTTTGGGCTAAAAAAAAATGCCATGAAATGTACTATGACACATTTTGAAGGAAGAAGTTGTGAAACAGTTGCCTAAGTTTAACTGAATATTATTGGAAGATTTATTGCGCTGTAATACACCAGATGTGTCTTAGATTGTAATGCAGTGGTAAATATTATGATGCCAGTTTAAATGAGTTACTACTGTAGCAGTGTAATCCACCAGTAAGGTTGGTGGGGTTTTTTTTTGTCAAATTGCAGCTGTATTTGTGATTTCATCTATAGCCTATAAACATGTATAGTAAATACATTGTTAATTTAAAGAAATTAAATAGGTTTCTTAAGGAAAAAAACCTCTAAAACATTAACACTTTGCTCTGTGCCCTACTGGCCCTTCTTTTTTGCTTAAACAGACCTGTTCCCTAGATCCAGGTGCTCTGCTATGGTAGAATGATTTCTTAATCTTTCTGCTGTACAGCTGGCTCCTGTCCTTATGGTTGCAGTGGCCCCTGCTGGAGGCTTTGGTTGTTTATCCTTTTTATAGCCATCCATTTGTAGAAACATGTAAGACCCATCTGCAGTTTGGGTGAGCATTCAGTAGTAAATTAGTAGGCTTCAAAGACTAGCTTTGCTTTTGCAGTACAGGGCAATGCAAAGTTTTTATTTAATAACTTGTATGGTAGGTCATTCATGAGGTCAAGATTTGGTTATTTTATTTTAATAATCTCTTATTTCTTTATGTAGCCACGTTCCAGTGCAGCATCTATGTTTTTCAAGGGACCAGGGAAGGTGGTAATGGTAGCTATTTGCATGTAAGTTTAAACCAATGTTTTGTTTATGCAAGTAAAAAACAATTTATTTTTATTATCCTGGAAATAAGAACAGCCTGTGTGTTCCAGCTAGAGATATCTGTGTCTCTGTAACTGAAATTAATAGATTTGTTCATTCATGGTTGATGGGAGAGAGTTTAGATAAATACATTCATCAATATATAGAGATTGGGGATAGAATATATCTCTGTTCAGAGGAGAGCAAATTTTTTGAAGTTGATCAGACTAAGCAGTTTATTAAAGTAAAAACCAAAATTTTGAAGGACATGGAAAGACAGGCATTTAAAGTTGTCCTTTTTTCTTGCTCCTTCTTGAGAGGAAGCTTTTCATAGGTTTTAAACAATCTTCCATATAACCAACAGAAAAGAATTCACTTTCTGCTGTTATTCAACTCTTTTCCTCTCTAACTGAAAAGAGGATATTTTAGGAGGTTTTTGCCTTTCACGTGTCTTACAAGTTGGAATGAAACAAAACTAAACTAGTGATCCTAATTTAAAGCAAATGAGCACAGAGACTATCTGGCATGAAATACACAGAAGTGTGTTAAGTTTCTCTCAGAAATTGATGGATAAAATTTACTTTAGTATGGATGTTTCTAATGGAGAAAAAAAAGGGGGAGGGTGTTGTATGGTCACTTCGACCTCCTTCACTGTCCTACAGTGATCTAGAGAAAACAGACCTTTTCTTCCTGCTTTATAAATTGGGCATTGCTCTAAACATTGCACTCTCTTCATAAATACATTACGGATGATTAGTTACTTTTATAGATGAATGCCTGGTAGCCAGGCAAGCAGAAGTTTGTAGAACCTGTTGTATTGGTCAGTCATCTTTTTGTGGAGTGTTTTTTAGAAGTTAAAGGATCTCGTGGCCCTCAAATACCTGATGACTTTTTGGAGATTTAAGTCAAGGCTGCCATCAGTGCTCCTTTGTTTGTGGCCCTGGTCGTCTTGACATCAGCATGATTTTTAATAGCTTCTGGTTTTGGGTCAAGAAAGGCCAATCTGTCTTAACTTCTCCAGTTGGAATGATTTGGTAGGCTTTTCACAAACTTCAGGCTTCCTTGGTGTCTCAGTGTTGTGGTTTAACCCCAGCCAGCAACTAAGCACCACGCAGCCTCTTGCTCACTCCCCCTGGCCTGGTGGGATGGGGGAGAGAATCGGAGGAGTAAGAGTGAGAAAACTCCTGGGTGAGATAAGAACAGTTCAATAATTGAAATAAAATAAAGTAAAATAGTAATAATAATAATAACAGCAATATAATAATAATATACAAAGTAAGTGATGCACAATGCAATTGCTCACCACCCGCTGACCGATGCCCAGACAGTTCCCGAGCAGCGATTGCTGCTCCCCGGCCAACCCCCCAGTTTCTATACTGAGCATGACGCCATATGGTATGGAATAGCCCTTTGGTCAGTTTGGATCAAGTATCCTGGCTGTGCCCCCTCCCAGTTTCTTGTGCACCTGGCAGAGCATGGGAAGCTGAAAAGTCCTTGACTAGCATAAGCAGTACTTAGCCACAACTGAATCATCAGTGTGCTATCAACATTCTTCTCCTACTAAATCCAAAACACAGCACTACACCAGCTATTAAGAAGAAAATTAACTCTATCCCAGCCGAAACCAGGACACTCAGTGAGGATGGAATGTGGTTCAATCAAAACCAGTGTTCTTTTGTATGGATCCATGTGTGAGGGTATAGACCAGCTGCACTGGCACACTCTGTGTTGTTAATAGAATTCTGTGTGTGAGGAAAAACTTTGAAGTTCTGTTAGAGAAGTACAGGAAGGTAATATGTTTTATCAAAAAGGGAACGATCTATTATTAGCAAAACATTCTTCAGAGTCTGGCATTGTTGAAGTGATTTCATTGTCACGCTAACGCTTTACCTTTTAAACGCACAGTATGTAATATTTTTAAAAAAATACTAGTGGTGAAAGATGTTAGTAATGTTACTGCTTCTTTGGAAATTGATGTGATGAAATGTGTTTAGTTCTCAAATCTAGAGCCTAAGTAGATTTTTTTCCATAGATTCATAATGGATCTGAATATTTTCAGTTTGATTTTTTTTTTTTTTAATTTTGACATTTATTTTTTTACTGTCCTTTCTTCAAAAGCCTAAATATTTTATGTAGGTAGACAGGGATGGTTGTGTAAATCAGACCACGTCCTTCTAGACCATTACCTTATGCTGTAAGGTAAAGTATAAAAAGTAGGCAATCGCCTGATGGTACAATTCCCTGTATATATTTCTCAATTCCCCATAATTTCTGTTCCCCATATACATCTTGGGTTTTTGAGGTGGTTATCTTTGAAAGAAATTTGGCATGATAACTATGTAAAAGCAAGTATTAATGTCCTTTTAATTTTTTCAAGTTTACAGTTCAGTCAGCATAGAGTTATTTGAATTTGCTGTAATTGTAATTTAAATTACAATTAAAATTGTTAGGAAAACAATTAAGTTAGGAACCTTGATCTGAATCATTGATTTGGATCTACTTTTGCATTTGTGTATTTTTGGGTTTGTGGGTTTTTTTTTTTTTTTTCCCCCCCAAAGAAAGGCTGATTCTGTTTGTATATCAGTACATTTTAAAGTTACCTATTACATTTAGACTTTACACTAAAATTGACAAGACTTCTGACAGCAAGGAAGATGTATATCTGTTTCAACACTTCCACCCCATTTTGTTGGTGAATGTCTGCCTCATATGTGAACTTTAGAATACAGTTATAAACAGTTGTGTTGAATGAAACTGCTTATTTTCTAGGTGCAGAAGAGGCTTATTAGAAAATGCTGTATAGTAGTAGGTTTAATAAGCAAGAGAATTGGACCTATTGAATCATGGGGTGGGGTTTTTTGGTTATTTCTTGGCATGATGTCCAAAACATTACAGTAAGTCTTTTTCAGACTTTACCTAGCTTTGATTTAAGTTCTGTTAAGATTTCCTACTCTTTCAGGTCCATGCAGATAGAAATGGGGTAGCTAAATCAGTCAGTTCAGTTCATTTCAGTACAATAGAGAAAATACTTTTTGAATTGGTGGTCACTGATGTAAAAGATAACTTTGTTTCAAACTGATTCAGAGTATTTTAGCTGCCTTCTCAGAATCTGCTGGGTTTGGATTATTTTTCCTTTGCTGTTTAAAATCTTTTTAGTATTTCTTCAACAGAATTTAGGCTTTCATAGGGCTTATTATTTTCAAATGCAGTGGTGAATTTGTCTTTTAAAGCCATACATATTTTACTTGCAGTAAAAACCTGACTGTTTCCCTGCCCCACCCCACCCCACCCCCCAAACTGTCTTTTATCTATTGTCTTCTATTGACGTGAACATCTAGTCAGACAGGAAACACCAAATAGCCTTGATGGCTTTGTAGACTCACTAGGTTTTTTTGTAATTATTTCCCATGTAGCACTCTCCATCTTTCTATCCTATGTCTCCAACTTACTGGACATTATTAACAGATTGATTTTGCTGGGCCTGATGTTTGAAAACCTTAGTGTGGTTTCTTTTTAGATTTCTAGGATGTCATATCCCCTCACAAATTTGGAATTTGTAGGGGTGAAATAAAATACAGTTCAGTGCCTGTTGTGTGATCTGAACAAGTCGGGGCCCCACAACTGAATTGTACCTTCAGATAGGCTGTCAACTCCATTAATACAACATTGAGGAGAACAATGCAAAAGTCAAGAGATTGTGCTCATGAATCCCACTGTAATTTATTTCATTTTCTTTCTATGCTAAAGATGCACTATGCTGTGAGTTGGAAGAACTTGTAATTAGCACAGGGAGTTTAAATTATGGTTTACTGTTACAACAGCCTTCCTTTCTTCTTGGGTTATCCACTAACTTACGCATTTTTTCTACTTCCCATGTATAAATTATGGTGATGCTTCACCATCTCATGAGGTAATGAGACTAAATTAAAAATCGTAAAGCATGTTCAGGTCCTTGGATGGAAGGGAGGTATAGAAAACAGTGCTACCTCTTGCTTGAAGAAGTGGATGTACTCTCTCACAAATTATTTAAGGATGACCTTGGAAATGAATGTTGTTTAATCAACTGTATGATTTGGTGTATGGCAAGGGACTGGGCTTGTGCTTCCTCTAACTTAAATATAATTTCTTGACATGCATTTGTTCAAAAATGCAACTACAAGATATTGTTAATGCTTATTTATAACACTTAATTTCATTTGAATACTTCTAAAAATTGCCAATAAGCTAAACTCAAATATATTAAAAAAGAGGAGAATGTTATAATCCTCTAGTCTGATTTTCTTTGTCATATGATTGTAACAGTTAACCTACTGATTCTGATAATGAATGTTTGAAGTGAGAATGAGGACTTGGATTTTAGTGCTAATAGTTACCTTTCTGTGTACAACATAACACAGTGCTTACTCCAGTGAGCTCGTAAGCTAAAACAGACTTGACAAGTCGCACTGGGCATCTTAATGGAAAATATCCATAGATAATTTTTACAGCGTAAGGTAATGACAGCCTTGTCTTCCTGTCTGTTGTCTTATGTTTGTATCCTACTGGGAATTGTGCCAGCTGAGATTGGGGCGGGGAACCTTGCACACCAGCATTAGGAGGGGATGTATAGGAGGCAAAGGATTGAAGAAAGAGAAAAGGAAATCATTAAGACTTGTATTCTCCCGCTAGTAGGCAATTAGTTGTTCTGAGTAGTGAATGGGATGGTAGTTTTCAGGATGTGTAACTTACTCAGGACTGCTTAGAAGTTAACAATTTTTGAAAAATAAATTGTCTATCTTTACATACCAAGTATGTAAAGGCTTTTTAATAGTAACCATGCAGAAAATGTGTATACCTTATCTGCCTGTACAGGTCTCTAATGATTAGACTGATATTTGGTTTCGCCACTTGCTGGCAGGTAATGCATGATTATACAGCACTTGTGGTTTTGCTGAAAATAGGAAAGACCAAATATTCTGTTGTTCTTTAGCTTATTTCTTCTTTTTGTTTTCAGAAATGGGTTGAATTTTTTCTTTAAGCTACTTGCTTGGGTTTACACGGGTTCTGCAAGTATGTTCTCAGAAGCCATACATTCTTTAGCAGACACATGTAACCAGGTGAGTATTTTTTCCATTCTGCTTAAGTTAGCACCTGTAATAATTTTTTCAGGAATAAAGGCAGATACTTATAGTAGTTGTATTACACTTGAAAGCAATAATTCAGTCTACTAGTGTTCCTTAGTTTGCCTATACTGTCTAGATAGTAAACACCAGAGAAATGAAAACAGTGTTCTATTTAGGAGGACTAGAGTGAATGGCAAAATACTTTTTCTTTACAAAGTTTGCTCATAGATAACATCAGCATTTTAGAGAAGCTTAGAAACTCCAAGTTTATTAGCCACAACTCTTACTAAAAAAGACACTCAGATTCTGCTGTGGTGTGTATTTACAGTGCTTTTCCTGTTCAATACCTGTGATCATTTTGTACTGTTTTGTGTGGTTTACATGCTTCCTAGAATTAATAGTAATGTATTCTAGGAGGAAAAAAGCTAGTACTTAATCTAATGACCGTTTAAATAATTTTGAGGCAAAACAGTCGTAAAGGTTTTTTTTTAAATAAACAGTTTAATCTGGGAGAGGGTGTTTTTGTGTTTTACTTAATTATTAAATAATTTCTGGTTTCAGTCATTCAGATTACAAAGCCTGCCCAGAGTGTGACATGCTCTCTGTGCATGCAGCAGGAGGAAGATGTACTCTTTTCTGTGCCTGTGTAGTAGGCGTGTATTTTTTTAGAGACAAAAGCAAATCTCACTTACAAAGTAATGTTATTGTTTTAACAAACTGTAGGCAGATGAAAGCATATTTTGTCAGAAATTCACATTACTAGAAATATTGTTAAGCCCAGAGCTCTTTCTGCTGTTCCCTAATTGGAGTGCAAAGCTGTTGTTACTCAGTTGCAAATTTACTTGTCAAAACTAGTGGTTTCAACTAGCGGTTTCTACAGGTTTATCTAGCTGC
This sequence comes from Pelecanus crispus, assembly GCF_030463565.1. NCBI lineage: Eukaryota > Metazoa > Chordata > Aves > Pelecaniformes > Pelecanidae > Pelecanus > Pelecanus crispus. The sequence continues at coordinate 59,977,730 of NC_134646.1, read as the reverse complement.
TCTTTTATTTTTTTTTATATTGATGCCAGTTATTTGATGGAGGATTTATAAGCTAACAGTAAAACAACTGACCTTAGTCTAGAAGCCTTAAATGCAGAAGGAATCTAGAAAGGGTCACCTGTAATTATAAATAAAATCTATTTGAATGGTGTTTGGACTAGTATTTCTGCTAATATAATACTATTTGTAAGACATCTAGATTATTTCAAACTGCCTGCCCCAATTACTTCTGTTCTTCTTTTCTAAACTATTGGTTTTTCGTATAGTTGATTGTTCCATACTTTGGTTGCAATTTATTTTCCCTATAACTGTCAAGATGAAAGTGCACCAAAGAAGGGTAAACGGGTTATAATATTACTCAGATATGGAAACATTAGGAAATAAGTCTCAGGGCAGGCTTAGTTTTGTTTGTCACAATGCATATGCATAATGTGACCATCCTTATCTTTACGAAGTGGTGTCAGAACAAAATCTCAGTAATTTGGGTTACATGCTCATTTGTCTGCCTCGCTCCCTGCCCCTCCCAGACAAGAATGATGTATCAGTCATCTTAAAGTATTGAGAGCCTGTCAAGATGATTACAAAATTAAAATTGCATGGTTTTTAATTTGTGTTAATGTAAGAATGAGACAAGTCAGAATGTAGATTCTTAAGTTTTTTTTAGAAATTAGTTGAAAGAGAGGAGTTGTAGTAAGCAGAACTATACTCATCTACTTCATGGATCATAAGTGGGACTTGAAACTAAGATGATGTACAAAGTATACCTCTTTCTTATTTTGGTTAAATGTTAACTTGAAATACTTTTCCTGTCAGTTGTTGTAACAGAATGACAGACTTTGTTGCTTAGTTGTCTCTTGGTAGAATAATGATGAGAATTTGAGCATCTCGGTTTCTTTTTCTATTCCTAGACTGCCTTAGCAGCCTCTCACAGCACAAGTAGCCACGTACCTGGCACACTTACTTTGATAGGTGGTGTGGCAGACTCAGAGCTGGGCACGTAATATTAGTGTGCAGGGACAAAATTAATGTTGTGTTTTCCACTATTTTCTTTAGTATGCTTGAGGCATATGTTGCAAAACCTTGAAATTTCCCCTTCTCCCGGTGTAGAAAGAACCTTTCTTGTTGCAATTTTTGATATAGCAAGACTTTGGAAACAATAAGTACTTAAAGATGAGTCGCTGAAATCTTCCTGCAGCTCAAGCAAGAGGAGTCTTTGGCTAGCTTGTGACTCACATAAAATGCAACAGTCTTGTGCTCCTCGAAATTTGAGGAATGCACAGAATCTTAGAGCAGACTTAATATCTTAAAAAGCATTTTAACATAATTTTGATTACCTCTTTGCTTCAGTTGTACCTAGTATGCTTCTCTGTCCAGAAAGACTGAGTTGAGGATTCACATTTTGTTTGCCATTTTTCTATAAATGGTTTTACACAGCCTTTCAGCTGTTCCAGCTGTAAAGTGAAGACAGGGGTGCTACTAACTCAACTGATAACACATAAAGAAATTAATGGGGAGGGAGCGTTTAAGTGTGTGATTTTTCATTTGGCCAAGTATGTCAATTTATAGGTGAACCAAGTTTAATAGTGGTACTATCTGCCACTTATGTGTGGAACAGCTATTCTGGTTTTTAAATGTGAAAGTTAAATGTTCCGCTGGAAATGGGGGGTTTTGCTCAAATATTCAAGTATGTGGTTTGGGGAAAAATAGTGGAGAAACCTTGCTGCCTCAAAACAGCTTGCTGCTGTGGAGACTAAAGTGTCTAAATTTTAATACTTTTTATTAAGTTTCGATAATTCATAGTCCTAAAACAAAGCATGTGCTTTGCAAAATTGAAGTCTAGATTTATAACTTACTGCATGAATGGTTTAATACGTGCCTAATTAAATATATCCCAAATAGGCCATTTAGATAGCAAGAGGTTTTTATTTCTTCTTTCAAAATAATTTTTTTCTTTAGTTTGGAGAATATGGACTTCACTACTGAAAGAAGCTGCAGTGTAAAATTATTGCTTTAAATGTAGTGTGCCATCACCCATAGTCTCGGTATAATTTCTCTTCAAGAGGGATTAAAATAGCTTTGTGCCCTGAACAACTTCATTCCTTCACATTGAAGCAGAGCAACAACGCTTGTGATTACATTTAATGCTCACTTTTGGTTGCAATTCTGAAAGTATAATTAACAGTAATTATATATATACACACTATATAATTACCTATATTTTATATATATAGGTATAATTAACAATTTTTGGGTGGTGGTAGATTTACATGACAGATTTTGAGGATTATATTCCAGTTTTAATAAAATATCAGTAACAAAGCATATGTGCAGGTTGCATCTGCCTTTATCTTTCAAGTTCAGTTGATATAGAATGTTTCTAATTTTTTTTTTTTTTTTAACAAAAGTTTTTTCCTTTTGTCCTAAATAGGCATTGCTAGCTTTGGGCATCAGTCAGTCTGCAAGGACACCTGACCCTAGTCATCCGTAAGCTTTTTGAGTAAATAATGATTTTAGTAATTATGTATGGGAGTAAGATCAGTTCTTGTTTGTATGTTAGCTTGTTCTTTTTAATCTGCTGTTTCGTATCATTTCTGAAATGCATTGTTTCTGATTTTACAATAGATAAAATAAGAAAAGGGTTTTCTTACAAACTGCAGGAGTTGTAGCTTCAGTGGCTTGATGCATGTTATATTTCATGATTTTTTTTGTGGTATGCTTTTTGATGTGTATTATTTTAATTGACATTATTTCTTTAAGTTATTTTGGGCTCCTCTGCCTCTTCCAATGGATAGATTTACTTTGTTTTTAAACACTGTTCACGTGAATGCCAAGATTTTTTAAAAAATGCTGTCCCCTTCCTATTTTCAACAAAGGGCTTTTCTGCAAGGCAGCTACTTGTATTATAAGGAGATGTGTTTGACTAAACTACTCTTTGTTTTTATCTGAGTAGTAGGGATGTTGTTGATAAATTCTTACAATTTCATGAAAGTTAGAAGCTATACTCTCCATGATATTTTCTTGGTATTAACCTGCTTTACACTTCACATGTTTGGGCAAGTCATTCATACTGTAAGCACTAGTTCAAAATATGTCTAATTTACAGAATTAGTTAAGCTTTTCTTCATTAAGAGCATCAGGTAATTTGAAAAATATTTTAATCTTAAATTTGTCTAAATATTTGTTGTATCTTCTTCCCCTCTCTCACTTTTTTCCCCTTCTTCCTCCATATAGTATTTTGTACTATTCTTTTTTAAATGTTGGTAAAGAAACGTACTGTTTGTAGTAGCGGTTTAATACCAAAAAAAAGGAATAAGGGTACACTTTTAATACTGCTTAGCTCTTCCCACTGCTCTTAAAACCTGCAAGTGTTGAATGTCTGCATTTAGCTGAACTGCTTAAGGGGAATAACATTTGTGACATCTCTAAATTAGCATTACAGAATATGCAGACTGGTTGCCTATAAGGCTAGAGTTTTCATTTAGAAGTAGCATTTCAATAAAATGTAGAAGTGACATGAATGGTTTTTTGGTGGTTTTTTTTTTTTTTTTTTTACAGTAGTAAAATCCTCAGTCTCTACACAAGAGCTAATACAGCTGTGTAAATAGCTTGTTTAAAAATGAATTGGGAAAATATATATGCTTCACAGAATCATAGAATCGTTTAGGTTGGAAAAGACCTTTAAGATCATCCAGTCCAACCATTAACCTAACACTACCAAGTCCACCACTAAACCAATTAAGGGTCGAGTAGCAATCTCGTGCTTCCTGGCTTGGTGGCCAGATTATTTTAATGAAAGTAAAAACTAGGAATCATTAAGGTTGGAAAAGATCTCTAAGATCATCAGTCCAACCATCAACCCAACACCACCATGTCCAGTAAACCATGTCCCAAAGTGCCACGTTTACCTGTTTTTTGAACACTTCCAGGGATGGTGACTCCACCACCTCTCTGGGCAGCCTGTTCCAATGTTGAGTACCCTTTCCGTGAAGAAATTTTGCTTGATGTTCTTGTGTGTACTAGATATCCTTTTCCAGGTGGCTTTTTTTTTTTTTCCTTGCATTAGGTTGAACAGCTTGGCTTAAATAGGTGCCCAGTCATATGATGATAATTTAAGACATGTAAAAATTAATGGAAAAAACTTGTAGAGGTATAGAATTTTATTTTCCTAAATCACTTTCTTTGTTTTTATCTAGGTATGGTTTCACAAATATGCGCTATATTGCCTCCCTGATTAGTGGGGTGGGCATTTTCATGATGGGTGCAGGACTTTCTTGGTATCATGGGATCATAGGCTTACTCCACCCTCATCCTATAGAATCTCTTCTCTGGGTAAGCTAATCTTTTTTGATATTGTATCTAATACTGGTGACTTAATAGAAAGTAGTGGCACAGTCTGAAATTCACTTTCTGAGTCGGTTTGAATCTCTACACAATTAACTCAAACCATCCTTAATGAGAATGTGTTTTAAGAAAAAAATCATGTTAAACTATAGCTGATCTTACAGCAAAATGAACTGTTCTTTAAATGCTGCATCTTCCCTTCATACCTCTCAAGAGGTCCTCCTATCCTGTTTTGCAATATATTGCATAATTCAAATATTGTTGCTTGCCTTCTGTTTAGGGACAGCTACACGGCACAGTGGGTAACGAGGTTCTGGAATGCCGTGTTTGGATAGTCTGTGCTGAAGAGATCTGTACAAATATGCATATAACATAATAATTGAGACTTTTTTTTCCATACAGGCATACTGCATTTTAGCAGGGTCATTGGTATCTGAAGGAGGTATGTAGTTTCGAGAAATATTTCTATTTAAGTATTCGTAATCTCTGAGAGTACAATGTGAGCAATTACAGTAATAATTGATCCTTGCTTACACAGTGAAGTTTTGAGCTCTGTTGCAAATACTTGCGAGGTAAACAAAAAAATGGGAAAACTTTCGTATCTGCATATATAACAAGAAGTTGAAGAACACATAATTTGGAAAGTATATGTAAAATGCCTTTTTGGTATTAAACTATCAGTGAATATAATTGTTCTGATTTGTATGGGAGACATGCATAAGGTAACTTTATGCTTTGTCATTCAATAATGAGAGCTTTCTTGATAATCTGTGGCTATGATATAAAGAAAAGTTCCCTCTTTTCAAAATTGAAACAAGTCTTTTTGCCTCTAACCATTTTCAGCAATTACTTTGGTGTTGTTTCAGCTACCCTTCTTGTTGCTATAAATGAAATTCGCAGGAGTGCTCGAGCCAAGGGTCTGTCATTTTATCAATATGGTATGTGTCGTTATAGCAGTAAGGTATGTGGTTATTTAAAACAGAATCTATTTACCAGTATTTGCATAATGATAGAAACAATTTTGTCTGTTTTGTCTTTTCCCTTTCCCCTTGATTTATTGATCTGTTTTCTGTTCTAGTAACAAATACATTTTACAAATTAGGTGAAAACTTGTTAATTTAAGTAATGCTACTTAGATACTTTTACTGAACTTCTTGCAGTTTTTCAGGATAAATGCCCCTTTAAATTTTTCAAACATTTTGGAGAAGCTTCCATAATTGGTACAGGGCTTGTTCTGTGTATTTATGAATGCTTTCAGAAGTGCGTGCATATGCAAAACTCGGTTTACACCTATATACTTGCTGAAGTTTTTCTCTTAAGTTGCTGGTGTTAGTATAGTTTGTTTGGTACTGCGCATAATGTAGTAAAGCTAAGCTTTCCGAAGCAATGTAATTTTTTTGTTGTATACGCAGTCGTGCAGAGTCGTGATCCTAGTACGAATGTGGTGTTACTGGAGGATGCTGCAGCAGTTCTGAGTGTGGCCGTAGCTGCTACCTGTATGGGTCTGACTTCTTTAACAGGTAAAATCCTGCCTCAAAATGAGGCAAGCAGGATGTGAATTTCCTCCTGTGCGTGATGCTAACACAGACCATTTAGTTTATATTGGTTGATTTAAATATATCTCTATTCTTTTTCTGATACTTGTACTGTGTCAGCTTCTGGAGGTTTATACCATTCTCTGATCTGATTTCTAGCAATTTGAGTTGAAAATATTAAAAAAAAAAAAAAAAAAAAGGTGTGGTTTTTTTCCTATGTCTATTATTGGTGGGGTTAAGCTTGAAAGACTACATGCAGATGGGTCTAACTTCCTTTTGAGCTATTTTGTCATACAAACCAAGGTATTTTTTACTAAAGGTATATTTATTGTTGTCAGTTACGTAAATCACTTTGTCCCATGGTGGGATTACATAATTTGAGCTTCCTTACTCAGTGGTGTGCAGCTCCATGTGCATGTGGGGAGTATTTAAGGAAGCAGTTCTTTCCTTCCTTTTGATGTGTAGTGGTATTAGTGTTATCTTCAGAGATTACAATAGCTGCTCCTGAACAGTGTGGCAAACCTAACTCATGCAGGTAGGATGATGTATATGGCAAATGATTCAAAGTCTGTCTTTGCTGCACAGTTAAGTTTTCTAAAGAGGGAAGTTTGTTTATTTGTCCCTTTTGAAGTATTGGCTTTGGCTTTTCAGTTGTTTAAAAAAATAAATATGGTAATTTTGTTTCTTTGTGGCTTCTAATGAGTTGATTGCAAGTTTCATTTTTTATATAGAAGTCAGGTTTTTTATTCCATCTGTAGTTTCCTTCATAAACTTAAAAATACATTACTGTTTCTACAAATCTGAATATGAATGAATATGAGTTTAAAACTTATGTAGTAAGTACTGTATTCCAGAAGTGGTTAATACTTGCAAATTTTTTTAGTTACTGGTAAAAGAACACAGGCGTTTGTGCTACTACCTGTGTCTAGGTGTATATAATTTTATATTAATAAAGGTAAATCTATACACACAAACCCAAATAGCTGGCAAGAGTTTACTCATTTATTTAGTCCTGCAGGAGACTAGAGTGGCTGAGGGACAGAAGGGACTTGAGACTTTATCTCAAGATAACTTGTTTTCTTCTAGCTTCATCTTGTTCCTTCCTAGGAAAGAATTTCCAGTGCATTAAAAAAAAAAACCAAAACAAAACCCAAACCAAAAAAAATCCCACCGAAAAGCAAAAACCAAAAAAACCCCAGAAAACCTCCAAAACTATGTACTCTTTTCAGTGTGAAATCTGAATTACCTGCTATGTTTTAGAAATGCTCAGTGAAACTAATTTGACGTGTCTTGTTTAGGAAATCCTTATTATGACAGTGTGGGGTCTCTAGGTGTTGGAACTTTGTTAGGAACTGTGTCAGCATTTCTAATCTACACTAACACTGAAGCCCTGCTGGGACGATCCATTCAACCTGAACAACTGCAGCGACTCACCGAGTTACTGGAAAGTGATCCTGTAGTAAGGTAAGAATCTTTACAGCTCAATCTATACTAAGAACAACAAAAAGCAGAAAAATAACATCTGGAAAAACAGTTCAAGCACTTCAAATGAGAGAAGTCTAGTGAGATTAATTATTTTTAGGGTGAGTTTTTCTGTATTGAGATTTTAGAATCTTAATTATTACTAACTTCTATTTCTGTGCTAAAAATTGCAAGAAGTGAATACTCGTCCCTCTCAGATGTTCCACAGCTGAAATAAAATTGCAATTATGTTCTAACAGTTATATTGATTACAGAAGTTGACAATGACAATGAGAAAGCCATCACAAACTTAAAACTACTCTCAAATGCATGAAATGCAAGCACTTAAATGATACTGTAATGTTGCTTTTATAGTTTATTAGCACTTAAACATTTAAATTCTGTTACTGTTAATATTCAGTGTCTGGAATTCTGTAGCAGTTGGCAGTGAAGTGGTGCAGTAGTATTATGATGTAATAGATCCTGCATGTTAGATGCTTACAGAATGAACTCAATGCTAGTTTCTATTTCTTTGGAAATCTGCAATTTGTAGTGAAATAAACGTATAGATTCTGAAATCTTGTTTAAATGCTTTTTAAGGAGTTATTTTAGCTTACTTTAACCCTATTAACCTTGATTTAGAAGCAAAACCCTTTTTGTTTTCTTCTTAATCTTTGTTCAGTAATACATTTCTGTGTAAATCAGCTGGTATATTTTAGTGCTTTTTTTATTCGTAGTCATTACTGAGCTCTGGAAGGAAAAAAAACCAAGCCCATTAGTTAACACCAGAATATTTGAAAGAAGCTAAGTGCTGCATCATTTCAGTTGCAAGCAACAGGTCTTAACAACATGCCTTTCATTCCAGAAGCTAAACAAGATTTCTGTTTTGGAATAGAACTGTGTTAGAATTTACACATGTCAGTAACTAAACTCTGTTGGGTGGCCCTGAATGGTGGAGCGTGTGTCAACAGTGCTGTGTTAGAGTAAGTGAGTTCACATGGTTATTTGTACGTGACTTTCTTTTTTCCAAAGTGCACAAGTGGCTTTTGCTTGTCTCAGGCTGGAATCATAAAATTTCTCCTATCACAAGCACCATTTTATATTATATTGCATTTTGTAGATGGCTATAACTTCTCAACAGAGCAGACTTAGTTCATCTGCTTCTTGCTGTAGACTTTTTTAAAAACAAGAAGTAGCTTAACTTTAAAAAAGCACAAAGAATAAAAGAAGTGAAGACTTGGTAAGAAACTACATGTTTCTCTTAAGGTTAGAGCTGAAACACATTTAGGTACTTCTCATAATGCTGTTTGCAGGACCTTCTGCGTGCACTTTGTCTTGACTCATCTCTTAGATCCGTTACATTATCTGCTTTGATTTCTTTCAGCACACGCTTTGTCTTTGACCAAGTTGTTTTTGTAACAAGCCTAATATCTTGAGCTTGGTTAACTTACATCTTCTGATAAGACACCCGGTCTTGATCTCAGAATTCTTTGAGATGTAAATGAACCTTTGCTTATAAGTAGGCATAATTTGGGGAAAAAGCTACTCTAATTTTTTTTCTTACTGCAACCTTTGGTTAGTTAGGTGTTTTGGTTTGTTTGTTTTCAACTTTTTCGTGTGAAATGAGGGTCTTTTTAGCACCAAGTATTTCTTCAAAAGGCTACTTGCACATTTTCATCAATGTAGCTTTGGGCTTGTAAGAGTTTCAGCATTTTCTTGAAGATTCAAACTCTCCCATTTTCTTAAATGGAGTTGTGTAGTAGTATGTCCTGCTCTTACATTTTTCCTGCTGACACCAAATGTAAAAGTAAAAGCTCCTGAATACTGGTCTGCTTCTAAAGCTGTGACTAATATTTGCTCTTTTTATTGCAGCCTTTCAGGGTTTTCAGCTATCAAACTGTATCTGAGTTCTCAATACAATCCTTTTTGCAGTTGCTGCTTCCCAGAACAGTCCTCCCTTGTTATTTCAGGGAGGGTTTGCAATCTTTTATTTTCAGATGTGTTCTGCCAAATATGAAGGGGATATATTAGGGAATCATTTAGTATTCATCAGAAGGTATTTTAGATCCAAATTGACCAAAGGATCCAGAGGCTCTGATTTCTGCTCCCTCCCCTGCCCCTGTCAGCACCACCACCACTTTTTATTCTAGCAGTAGCTTGCCTGAACATCATGTTCCGCTGCTAATTATAAAATATTTGATTTATCAGAAAATACTAACTGCTGTACTACTAAAATAAATAATCTTTGTGTTGTTGATCTTTTTTTCAGCTAAATCTTGATGATTTTTTTTAACAGGGTTGTTTGACAAGACTTATGTTCCCTAAAACCTTAATGACTGAAGTTAATGCTCTTAATATATAATTTTTTTTCCCCCTTTTTCACATTTTTTCCTTGGGTTGTCAGGTGAAGTTGTCTTTAGTTAAATGGATTGCCTTATTTGCTGCTCTTAATTTTGGCACAGTGTTGTTAATCTAATCTTTTTTTTTTTTAATTCTCATCAGTATTGCAAGATGAAAAATTAATTTGCTTTCACAGTTATTCTTAGTTCTTTTTACTCTTGAATGTAAGTTATGGAGCCTGCTGAATTAGCAGCATTCTTTTTCATTTTAAATATCCAGTATGCTTTTCTGCTACTAATAGGGAAATGCTTTGTTGTACTAATATATTGTTTTGCTTTTTTGGACCAAGAAAACAATGATTATTGCATGTTTCTGCCCATTCCGTATCATCAGTAACAATTTTACCATTTCCATCTAGTAGCAGGCTTGTTTCCAGGTTATCCTTTGGTTTTGCTATACTTAAAAAATGTTGGTTTGTATCACACACAATGCCTTTTTTTATGCTTCTCCTATCAGTTTGCTGGACTTCCTAATTTCTTTTTTAGGCTCATGGCTATTTATTTCCCTTTTCTTTTCATTTTGCTTGGTAATTTCTATTTGTAGCCTTTATTTCATCTGTGATCCAGAATGGGCTTTCAGTCAGAGTTGTTCTCAGCTGGAAAATTATTTTATTTTTTGCTATACAAACATTTGATTCTTAACTCTCATTCACACCTTTGGTGCCTAAATCTTTCTTGTGTTCAGCTTAACTGAAGTGTAGGAGATTAGGCTTTCAGAACTGTGAAATAAAATACATGATGTGGTACAGACTGTCCTGATTCTGTTCTTATGGAATGTAATCACAGATCCCTAGGCATAAACTATTCTTAGTGACAGTTTCATCTTTAATTTTTACTTCATTGTAACAGCTATTGGGTAATTATGCTACTGTTGTGCTGGAAAATCTGTCATTCCGGTTTGGAGGGGGGAAAAAAAAAGGATTACAACTGATGGCTCAAAAGCAATAACTTGATGTCCTCTGACAAATTTTTCTTTAATGTGAAACTTGCTCTTTTTTAGATTGAATTGGTGGTGTCTACTAGCCATCCAGAAGCTTCCATAAGCAAGCTTTGTAGCTTAAGTTTTAGCATACACATTTGTATTTTTGAATTATTAGTGATTTTTCTCTTCCTGACTCACTGTCTTATCTTTCCTGGACAGATTATATGCAGTAAGGTAGACTTTTTTTCTTCACATTTACAGAATATGCATCATTCCACTGAATTTTATCAGGTTACTGCTTAATGAGAATCTCAAATATCTCTTGTTATCTTCTTGCTTAGCTCCGATAGGCACTTGATATATCTTCCAACATTTTTGAATCACATGGATGCAAATTCTCTTCAGTAACCCTCACTGAACCACATCCGTTATCTCAAATACCCTCTTGTGTGAGGAGGTAGTTTGATGCTGGTTGGGTTACTCCAGTTAATACTGTTTTGATTTGGTAGCTTCCCACGGAATAGCTTTGTAAATTTGATTGGAGCTGGAAATTCTTTATTGCTACCAGCAAGCTGATAGTTCTTTTAATCTGCTTAAATGTTTACTAAGATGTATTTTTCAGTGTCTCTATATTTAGTTCAGGTTCTATTTCTTTTTTAATGTGCTTACCCCTCCTCCAGCCCGAGTATTACAAGAAATATTCTATAAACATTTCCTGTGACTGTTCATCTTAAATTTCTGCCTCCTGTTTTTTGTCGACTGTTCGCTCTAGCAGACTACTTCAGAAATATATGCCTTCGGCTTTCTTCCTGCACTGCCTGTGAAGTTAGTTCTGATTTATAAACATTCAGATGAGAAGAAACATTTCTAGTTGGGAAGAGTAAATTTGCTTAAGACAAAGGGCATGCTAAATTTAAAGATGCTGTGAAATTGCACAACTTAGTAAAATGAATGGGGGAGAAAAGTTTAGTACTTTCCATCAAGTGAGCTTTATTGCTGAATCTAAATTTTGTGTTAGAATTTAAAAATTGTCAAGATTGCATTTTTCTGTTAATAAAGCCAAAGTCTTTGGATTATTTTATAGTTGACCTCAGATGCTTGTTTTGCTTTGGCAATGTCAGAAGAAAGAATTTCAAAAATTTGAAACTTCTTGGTGATTTATGCCCCATATTTTAGTCTCCACTTTTTTCTGGCCTTGATGGAAAGGTGTGGAAGCTTACTCTGTAGTGGCAATTTTAAAATCTACTTAGCTTTAAAGATAAACTAAGTTTGTGTTAATCTACTTGGAAAAAAACATAGATTATTTTATTTTATGATTTCATTTTATATTTATTCCACTGTTGAAATGCACCACAATATGTCTGGGTCCTGAGTTTGCTTCATATTTTATTATCCCTGAAAAATAGAGGGCTTTTTGTTTATTACTTATGTTTACACATCATGGAGTTTATCTAACAAACTGGAACAAAACTATGCTATAGAAAAACAGAAGTTTTCAAAGGACCAAAACATAAGCCTGTTGCAACATTCATGTTCTAGTATCTATTAGGGACCTTTAAATAAATATACATTTTCACCATTTACAAACAGCTGTAATGTGATTAGTTGTGATCAATAATTAAGTATGATCAAAAATGAGTTCCAGACACAATATCCTTAACTTTTTTTTACATCAGATGTAACTTTGAATAGAAAATTCTCCAAAAGGTCATGCCTTTACAAATTCTATTTATCTAGGAAAGAACACGTCTGTAATTGCAATGTGTGCTTTCAGTAATTGACAATAGATTATTGTTCCTTACCTCAGAATTGAGGGTACTTAAAGATTATTAAACAGTGTCATGTATATGCACAAAAACTTTTGTGCAGTAGCAAATAAGTTGAACTTAAAAGTTGAACTCGGAATAGGGAAGTTCTCACTTTCTATTGTGGGATGGGGTGGGTTTTTTTTACACTATTAGTCTAGTTCTAAATCTGTGATGCTTCTTGTAGTCTGTCTTTTATTGCAGTGAGCCTTTTATAATGTATTGGTGTAGCAGATACCTGTGGAAGTGGTATAACCGGTTAAATATAAATCAGTATTTAATGGAAGTGTGTGAATCCAAAATGAGGATATGTTAGTCAAAGGCAGTAGCCTTTTAAAATTACAGGATCATTTTACTGTGATGATATTGCTAACATCAGAAGTCAAACGAGCTAGTTGTTTGTTTTATGTTGTTCTACATTTTCTTTAAAAATTATGTGTTTCAGAGCAATTCATGATGTTAAAGCCACAGACATGGGAATGAGCAAAGTGAGATTCAAGGCAGAAGTAGACTTCGATGGACGGGTTGTTACTCGTTCTTACCTGGAAAAACAAGACATTGAACAGCTGCTACAAGTATGTTTAAAAAATTATTCTATAACTTCCAGTATTTGATATATACTTTCCAATTTCAAGTATGATTAAACCCAAGATTTTTCAAGTAGGTGAGATATATTCCCCTCCTCATTTTGAAGGATTGCAGATGTTTTTACTTCATATTAGTGTGTTAAATATCTGTACATGTAAATATCATGTGCTGCTGAAATAGAGCAACTTCTGGGCTGAGTAGGGCAGCACTTCTGGGTAGGAGGAGGGCAGATATTTTTTTTATTCAATTTTTTGTAAGAAAAATACAGATTTGTCTAAAACAATTTTGATGAGAACGTAATTCTTCCAATAAATTTTTATTGAATTACAAGATTAGTTAAAAATGGAAACCTGCCACTTGAGAATAAGCATCTGTTTTGGCAGAGCCATTCGCCTTGTGTGCTGAAGATGCAGTGTTGCGGTTTACAGATCCTGCCATTCAGACTAGGCTTGAATATGGATTGCTTGTATCACATGACTTAGCATTTTGTCAGTGTTTAACAATTAACCACCCTTAAGTAAGTGTCTGTCTTGGATTTTAGTGTCATTCAGAGTAGCTTTTCTTAATCCCTCTCTTCAATATAGAAATGCGAAACTGCTTTCAGGTGGATTCTACATGGCAAAGCTATGAAGTATGAAGTAAAGAATAATCTATCTAAATAACAACGAGAGGTTTAAATGGGCAAAACGTTTTGCTTGCTTACCCATTTGCACCAGTATCTTGCTTATATACATTTGTTTGTGTACCTACAAGATTTCTTTCTTTGCTACCCTTACAAAATGGAAGGTAGATGTCAGATGTCTGTATTTTATATCTGTCCGTTAAACACGACCTAGAAGTTATCCGAGTTTACATTTAAATTACTGCAATTTTTTAAACCATCAGTTAGTGTCCCAGTTTTTAACAAGTACTGCCCTTTAATGTCAAAATAAGAATGTATGCATATAATATAGTGCAATAAGTGATCTGTTCATGTATTGGATTGCAATTTAGTACATTTTTGAGAGGAAGAGTGCTGTCAGCTTTGTACAACTCGGGCACTGCCGGTTTGCTTGTTTTTATATTGTTGAGTCTCATTTGCTTTGCTGTTGCAGCTGTTTAGTATGCTACTTTTCTTTTCAAAGGCTTTGCTAGCTTTTGTTCTTTACCCACTGTTCCCTTTGGTGATTGCATACAACCATTGCTGGTCTTCCAACTAGTATTGTTGGGAAAGTTCTTCCTGATTGTTTTTAGGTTGGCAACTGTTTCTTACATGGGACATTGTAGTTTCATGTAGTAACCTCGTGTCAGCTATAAAACCATTGTTGAAGGATAGCTCCTTTCAGCAGGACTCAGCCACCCGCAGTCAAGGGCAGACATAGTGCTTGCCTTTTGATCTATAGTTTTTCAAGCAACTAGCTCAGTCAGCTGGCATTGCTATCAACATTACTCTTTCTAAAGTTGTGAAATATTTGTTGAAATGCTGTCATTCAGATTAATCTTGTTTCTTTTCCTTGTTAGACTTGCCATGATCGTAGTCCTAGGTTATTGTGGTTGGGATATCTTTTAAGCTTACTCAATTGCATTATTCCTCTTCAGTTTTGGGGGGGGAGAGAAATGGATGTTGTGTTGTAGCAAGAAGAATTAGCTATTTAATAATTACTCTGTCTGTTAGTAATAACCTATTTGTCGTAAACATACTGCAGCTGTATCGCCTAAACTATGGCTGAGATACTACAGCGCAAGTGGCTTCTGGCCAGCTTGGTGTGAGACCTCTAAGGAAAGCTCATGATAATGCTCTAATATGCTCTTTGGTGCTTCTGATGTCTGTGGTTTTTTGGAGGGAGGAGCATAGCATCCTATCTTAACCTCATTCCTTCATTCTCATATGCTGTGGGTCTCCTAGTCTGAGTTCCTATCAACTATCTTTGAGTTTTTGATGTTATGGAGGAACCATATTTACAGAAGCATTCGTAGTAATCCTTGTGGATTTTCAGATGAGTTGGCAATGTGATGCCCAGAGTAAGCAGTGTAATGGAAGAGCAAGAATGTATGAAAATGAGGAAAGAATACACAGGGGTACCCTGCTCTGCCTTGCTGTGAGCAGGGGATACCCCAGAAACTTCTAGAAAATAAATTCTCTAAACTTATTTGGAAAATAAAAATGGAAATCAATTAAAGATAGAAGAAGGTTTTATATCAAGTGCAGGTGTAATGGTAAGCCAGCTGTTTTCATTGAATAGATGCTGCTCTTCTGTGTCTTTGAGACATAAGAACAGATGATGTTTTGAAAGGAAATGGCAAAAGCTGCAAAGTGTTTGGTGTTGTGTCCCCCCTGCACCTGAAATATGTCAGCTCCCTCTGTAGTGTTATTCCTTTCTTTTCTTTCCCTCATCTCAACTTCTTAAATTTGGTTTCTTGCTAGGAAATTCAACAAGTGAAAACCCTTGAAGAATTAGAAGCCTTCATGCTTAAGCATGGTGAGAATATCATTGACACACTGGGAGCTGAAGTAGACAGACTTGAGAAGGACCTAAAGGTAAAATTTAGCTGCTTATTAGGGATTGCTTATTCTGTGATATATTTTAAACAATATCACTGCATCTGCTTTTTGGGATTTTGGTTGTAAATATGGGAGAGGGGAAGAGGTTGATAATCCTAATGCAAATGATTCTTCTTATTAACTTAAGTTCTGACCAGTAGCAAGCCCTTCCTTTGCCATTGATACATTTGTTAGGTATTTTGTTCAATTTTATACCACTGTAGAACAGTATTTTCATGAAATGACATCTGATTGTGTCTTTGTTACTCTATTCACAGATTGTCAGGTTATTTACAGGCTGATGAATTCTGTTCTGGTTGTAAAGAAGCAAATTTCAATTTTATTTTTTTATTTCTTTTTAAATTTGGTACTTAGCATTGTAGCAAATGTATCAGTGTGTGATGAGGGCTTTATTCAACATTTTTTGCTCTTGTTGAAGCAGTACAGTGTTTACTTCTTTTATAAGCCTGTCATAACTTTATCATTACTTTTTCATTCTGGGATTTAAATATCCTTTGGAGGCAACAAAGGATAGTTTCCATTTCTAATTTTATAATTATATTGTGGCTGTTAAATCTTAGCTTTTCTGACATGAATACAGAACTATAAGTACACTGAATGCCAGACAAATACAGTCCTGTCACGACTGCCTTTTCCAGTCATCAGGAGACACTGCTCAAGAGCATGTCTGTTCTTGCTTATTATATTTGATAAATATTCTGGTTTTAGTTTCTATCCCTAGAGTGGTGCTGTTTAAAAATAAAAATATTATTTTTGAGTTTAATTGCACCAGCAGGTCCAGTTCTTCATGGTTTTTGAGGAGTAGGATCATGACTAATTATTTTATAAACATGAAGACTGTTTTTTGGTGTAGGGCAGGGATTTTAGTGATTGTGTTGCTGTTGAATATGCTTTACTAAATATGCTAGTCAGATTCACATGCTGGATGACTTCGAAGTTGGTGGTGACTTTTAGTAAACCTCTCATGGACTATGCGATCCATGTAATGACAATAACGTATTTCTACAATATCAGAAGATGTATATTTCTTAATAGAAACGCTATTTTGAATCTCTATAAATAGCTTCAATGGCATAGAACAAATTATTTCAGCAATCTTATCCATTATTCAGGAAAGTATCTGTTAAAACTTTCTTGGTGAGAGAGATATATGTTTATTTGGACAGTTTTATACATAAACTAACTGCCTTCTTAAAATCAAGAGAACCGCTTCATACTTTATAAAGCATAAGAACTAATTTATCTGTGATGTTGAAAAGTATTTGTCAAATAAGATGATGACTTAGCCTTGAAAAATTGCTTATAGTATGGGCAATGTTTGTTGAAGCTATTCCTCATTTTAAAATAGTCCCTATGTTACCAGAAAAGGGGATTTGTTATCCAGTTGCCAACATCATACCAGAAATACATTATTTGTATCCATGTGCAAAAATGTGTTTGAATATTTTCAGTAATTTTTTTTTTTAAATTATTTTATTTCAGCAACGAAATCCTGATGTTCGTCATGTGGATTTGGAGATACTATAGACTTGGCAGAAGAAATCTTCAGGTTGCTACCATTTTGGAAGGAAGTCATGCAAAGGGCTGAAAAGCTTCTGAAATTGCAGTGACCTCAGCTCCATACCTCGCTTACTTTTGCTGTAGGCTTCCTGGACTGTTAGCACGGCTGCTGTTTCTGGAAGAGCACTAAACTCGCAGACAAAAATTTCCATAGCAGAATCAATTTTGAAAAGCTACTTGACTTAAATTCCACAGGAGAGTCTGTCAGAGTATATTTACTGCAATTCAGAACTTAAGACTTGAGGTTTAGTGAAGCAAATATAGCTGCCTGAAAACATAGAACACAGTTTTTCCATTTGTGTCCCTTTGCAGTCAGTTTGCACTTCTTTAGTTTCTTTCAAGATATCATTAAAGGTTCTTGGGAGATAATAAGATTAGCTAGGAAGAGTTTGTTCCAGTGGAACCTGCCAACCTTAAACTAATTATAATATTTCAACTGTGTGATTGTTGCACAGTTTTTCTTTTCTATGAGAGAAATTCTTTCAAACAGGCGCTGGCCTTCTCTCAAGTACCATGACCTGGAAACCTGCTTTTTGCCACTGTTGTGATTACCAGCCACACTTCGGAAAAATAAGGTTTTTCTCCTCAGTGGAGTCAGCTGTATGTGGTTAGCCAGAGTATGTTAAGTTACTGTGAAGAAATTACTGTGTAGAGATTTCAGTGAACTTTCTCTGTTTAAGTTTTGTTCTTTTTTCCCCTACTTTGACACTTGTTCTCTTATTTGTAAGTATTTTCAGATGTAATCTGGGAGATATTTATGGTAGCGCTTATTAAAAGTTACCTGGCATTTTTGGCTTTTTATACTTCTAATAGGCTGTATTGCCAGATACGGTCTTTGCTAGAAGGTGTAAGAGATGTAGCTGGAAGTTACAGTAGTAAAGAAATGTATTAGAACTATTTATAATTAAAAAAATGAATACATTGTATTTTTAATTTATTTACCTCTAGACATTACTTGTTACCTGAATTCTAAACCGCTTACTTTGTGTTTTTTAAGAATTCACCTTGCTTGTTTGGGAAAGTAAAGTAATTCTTTCATTGGTCCTTAACAGTCCTGAGATAAGTGCTTAGAGTTTATAACTTTGAAATGTGCAATTCTAGCACTGTGTATAATCGTCCTGAAGGCTTTCTGCAACAGGCACCAAGTTGTACCAGATTCTTTGAGACCCAGTCTTTATTAATAAGGCCATGAATACTGATTGTGCAAGTTGAAATATAAGTGAAATAATTGCATATAAATAAGTCTGAGGAAAATCCTTTATGCACTTTAATATATTTCAGTAAAATGATAATTGCTCATGGGTGAGAGGTGGTAATAAGACCCTCCTAGTGACTCAGTTGCTGAGTAATGACTGACTTCCTGAAAGAAGAAATGTTGATATAAAACACAAGTCTTCAAAAATCAATTTAAGATTAAATTATAAGCATTGCAGCAAATAATAGTTGTGGAGACCAATATGTCCAGATTTGACTAAAAGCTTTTTAGAAATTTTTTTTTTCATACTAAGTGTCACTTACCAGTGAATTATGAGAATTTAAAATAGCATGCCTTTTGACAACTGCAAAGCACTTTGCATGCTGGTCATTTTAAGTAGAGCAACATTCCAGAGTTTAGTTACAGATGGGACTTCACATACAGTAATTGTGGGTGAAGGGGTCTCTTTAGTACCCTTGTCCATAATCCCTATTCACTGGTGGCTTCTTTATAGCATGTTAGCTTATTATGGCAGCTTGCTTCATCTGGTTTTCTCCTATTGTAGAACTAGTTAGTATATTTAAGCCTGAAGATTTCAAATGCAGTTTAAAGGTAATTTGGAAGTGTACTGTATCAAGAAAGTACAGCCTATTTTAGCACATTATAAATCATTTACCTTTTCTCCTCACCCTTCCATGTAAACTTCATCTCATCTCAGTATGCACTCTGCTGCTGTTAGTCTTGTTCATGAAGAGCACTGGAATCTGATAATACATACCCTCTTTCCTTATTCCTAGAAATATTTATATGGATTTTGAATTTGAATAAACACTTTAATAAATCCGTTATTCCAGAAATCTTAAAGACCTGAAGAGAAGTAAAACTGGGAAAAAGTTCTTACTGGGGAGGTTAGTGGAGAGAGCCAACATGATCAAAGTGGTTTGTATGGTGGAGTTACTGATGAGCGAGTGGTGTGTTAGTATGCACTTTGCAGGGCAGAAATTTCACTGAGAGGTTAGTAAATGTTATCTCAATACCAAAGTGTTCCCGTATCTTGTTTAAGAGGAGGCATGAGTTTATATTCTTACAGGGCATCTGCTCCAAAAGCCTATAAAAAATGTTTTCTTACTCATCAGAGCTGCAACTCGTATGAATTCTGATCTTAATTTCCTTGTCTGAGTCTCAGAAGCATACCCATCCACATACCTTTTGTTTGTATTCCAAGATAAAATTCAGATCCTTGTCTCCCAGTTACGTTACTGATTATAGCATCACAATATGTTAAATTTAAGAAGCCAGAACTTGAATGTTTTTGGGTACGTAACAGTTGTGTAGTTTGAGGACCTAGTTCCATTTTTAAGAACGACCTGGATGGTGATGTACCACAAAAACGTGGGCAGACTGGTTTTGGCAGTACCTTGTAAGTTTACATGTCTTGCAGTTGGATGAAAATACCGATTCATCGAGCCTGTAAGGTTGGAAAAGAAAAGTAATTCCAAGATGTTACATTTTAATATAATTTACAGATTGTTTTTAACAGTTTTGACATTCTTACTGTTTTTTTTCTTAACTGTCTTTATGATCTAAAACTTGAGGTGATGTGGGTCCAGTACTTTCTTTACTTTTAGTGGTTTTGGGTAAGGTGTTTAGCTAATACATTTACATGATAGACTCCTCAGAATTAATGAAAACTTACGAAGTGTGGAGGAGTGAATTTTTTCTTTATCAAAAATGCAATTACATAATGTTTCTTTTAGGTTAATTTTAAGGAAAAGGAGTGAGGATTTAGTTTACATATATTCTAGGATTTTTTCATTAAGGTGTGGTCTTTTAAAATAAATTATTTTTGGAGACTCGCCTTGCAGGTTCTATTTTTTCAAATTGTGTTCAACGTATTACTGCCCTCTGCTTTGTGAAAGATTGCTTATGTGTTGCGTAATGTCTCGTAATTCCGTAAAACTTGCGATGTTTGAAAAAATTGTCTTAGTGTTCCAATATACTGAGTGATCTTAATGTATTTTAAGTCAGAGTTGGCTGGACACTAATAATACATGTTTTCCTATAGAATTTGTTTTTCTATAAAAGGTAAAATTCTGAAGTGATTATCTTTCCTCCATGAATCAATTTCGAGTCTAAATTGCCTCCTTTATACACTGTGGAATTTGATATTTGATGTGGTCCCCCTCCTCCCCTCCAATTTCTAAAGCATTTATTAAGCATATTGTAGTAGTAAATACTTTAGTGGACTGCTGTATTGCAGAGGCTGTTTGCCATGTGTTCTGGTCTAGAAGTAGCAGGGACTCAGGGAACAGGAGAACGTATTTTTTAAGGATGAGTTGCATTCTTTATCCTGTGTGACACATACTCACACTGAAGGTTTTTTAGCCTCTGCTTTTTTTCCTTGAATTCCCACAGATTTTGTTATTTTTTTAATAACACTTACTTTTAGAGGAGGAAGCCATTATGAGCATCTGATGTTTTTAATAGCAGGGCTAGGTGTGCTATTCTTGGTCTCTGGATTTTGTACTGTACTTCTTGTTCATTGATCACTGACAATAGTGATTGCTGTTTTGAAAGCTACAAATCATGTTAGCCAAAACTACCAGAGTTTCCTGATTCTGGCAGGTGCATTTTTTTCAGCTATATCCAGAGACTCAGTTTTTATTGAGACACTTTTGCTGGCCCCTCTTTGATAAGGGGGAATGCAGGGAAGAGTTTTAGGTATGTTTTGTCTAGGTAATACACTGATTGCAATTCTGTATTCTCCTTGTTTGTTATCATTTTAGCTGACACATCTTTTTTCCATAACAAAGAAAAAATTATGCATTATGGAAGTACCTCTACTAATGATGAGTATAGAATACAGGCTTTCTGCAAAGAGGTTTTAGGCTTTTGTATATTGGAAGTGTGGCAATTTTTGAAAATTCTCAGTTAAGTAATCCTTTTTCTAAAGTTGATTTAGATGTGTTTCTTACAAAAGAATCCACAGAAGCATATTGTTTAAGATTTGAAAGAAAAGTATTTCATTTTATCGTCATATGCTCTTAAGGCAGTTTGTCTTGGTAGAATAGAACAATTGATTAATATTGACTACTTCTGTTCTTATTGTTAGCCCTGAACAGAGAGGACAACTAACATCTCTCTTGCAGTTTACCTGCTTAATGTAAATGAGAAGTCAAGGTGTACCAAGAATTTTTTTTTTTTTTTTTGTAGAGGGGTTGCGTAGCTTAAGTAAGTATTTTTTTCCTTCCTTGTTAGTGAGGCACAAATAATTAAGATCAAAAGTAGACTATATTGTGTATAAAAAGAAATAGGAATCCAGGCTTTAAAGCACAATAGTCAGATTTTGAAATGCGTGTCCTTTGAGGAAAATAGAATGTGCCAGGAGCTCTAAGTGGTTGTATGGACTATAGAAACTGCAGTCAATCAGGCTTTCCTGAAGCAAAAGAAAAGAAACTGTAACAAAGTGTGTGGTAAAAAGAAAAGAATACAAGGAAGGAAAAAAAAAGTAAGGTGTTGAGCACTTGGGAATGGGAAAAGATGAACACAGTCTAGAAACTGTGGTCAGAAATAAGAAATGATGATTGGAGAGGAAAAGAACAGTAAGAAATGATATTTGGTTAGAATGCATAAAACTATGTAGTATGACATTCTTTTAGCAATATTCAGATAGCTGGGTGATTCCTCCCTCCCACCCTCAGCAAAGACTCATCTCTTCCCCCCTCCCCCCCAAATGAAAATCAGCGCCTTCGTTTAACTGTTTGCTAATATGGTGTTCAGTCTTGCAGGTATAAACCTATGTGCTCTCTGACAACTTAGTCTTATTGCTAAGGGTGATGGTGTAATCTCAGTCTGGAGCTTTGTTGGTGAGGTATGTATTTGGTGAGTGGAGGGTGAGTCATTTTAACTGCGGAAACAGGAGCTGGAGTGAATTAAAGAGAAAATAAATTGGTTCTTTCAGCCAGTAAATGATTGAAGCACCACACTGTGGATGTTATAGGAAAAAAAAAAAAAAGGGTGGTGGTCTAAGGTCTACAGAATTCTTGCAATGGACTGTAATCTCTGGTGAATATGTTAGTCCATATTTTTCAAGTTGCTTAAATGTCTGTGAATAAGCAGAATTTCTACTTAAATCATCACATTCTGAAAAGGAGTTAAAACATTCAAAATGTAATGTGAAAAGGATGTACATTTTTTTTTTTTTAAATACCACAGACAGGTACTATAGGAGATTATAGTAGATACGCTGAAAACTGTTGTTCTGTCCTATATTACACAAGGCTTCTGAGGACAATTTCTTTTTTTCTGTGTAAATCAAAGCCACCAATTAAAATAAAAGGTCTTGGTTACTTTTTGTAAGTGTTACACTAACAGTAAGCCGGGTCAAATTTTTGTATTGTCAGCATTCATAGTGCTGTTATGGGGAAGAGGTGTCTGTTAAAATAGTGAAATACAGTTGCACACTCCAGGACACATTTGGTTTGTTTTTTTTTTTTGGTAACCTAAATTTAGACTGTATTTAAAACAAGGTTGTGATCAGCTGCTTCAAATCTGAAGACAGAAGAAAAAAATATGCAATGTTGTATACATGATGTAATAATTGATGTTGTATAAATGATGTAAAGGGTTTTTTTGTAAGTTTCTCTTCAAATTCAAGATGCTGAAGAACTATGTGAGAAGAAGCATTTGAAAAATGCCTAAAGCATTTGGAAAGCGTTTTGGCTATTGCCAAAATTTTATTAAATCTGAAAGTCAACGGTGAGGATTTTCACTGGTGGTAGAACTTTCAAAGGGCAATCTCAAAGGTGAAATGTTTTTCCATGCAACCTTTTTTAATCAAAGGTATTCCACCTACCATGCTTTTTGGTGTATTGGCTTCTTTTTCATTCTGTGTCTCGGTTACTTCATATTGGTATGGGGAAGTCATTTTCATTTACGAGGTGTAGACATTTAAATATCTCTCTGCATATGTTCTTTCTTTTGTAATTATACTTGAATTTGGTACATCCTGTAAAATGTCTGGAAGTTGTAATTATTCAGTAAAATGTTACATAGCCGGTAAAGGTTGTGTTCTGTTAATTCAAGCAATTTTATATATATTGTAAAGGTAAGCAATAACACTGGCTTTAGGCAGTTGATGATTTGCTACGTTTCTGAATTCAAAATGCATAAACCAGTATTTCATGGATGCAAAACAAAGGTTGTATCCATCTATTTGTACCAGTTCTTCAATTTGCCTTTGTGATGTTGACAGTATACACTGTGTTAAATAGCATGCACTCGGTACGTAAGCAACCTGCCTAGAATAGCTGAGCTATATTTATTAGTACTCCCTACTTCACTGGCAACTGTGCCTTTCATCCTGTTCGCCTCTTTCTTTTTGCCTGGCTCAGAGGCCCCACTGGCACTGTCTCCCATTTGGGCTACCAGTTCTGAGGATGATGTGAGGAAAGGTAGTAAGACAGATGGGTTGCATGCCTGTGCATAGTCAAGAGTACGGAGAATTTCTTTAAGAGGTTGGGTTTATGTACTAGACTTACATAATAGCTGTAGTTTGACAATCCCAGCAAAGCTGTCCAAGCCTCTTAAGAAAAAGCTAGGTATCATTCACTTGAAATTAGTCAGCTTAGAAAGGATTTAATGTACTGCCTGGTTCATTAAAGTGCCACTTTTTAATCACTAATACTGATGAAAACTGGTGTTTCATCCAGTTATGGAAAGAACTACTTCTAATTGGGCTAAAAAAATCTGTATGTGGTTGGAAAGAGAGAGACAAAAATGCAAGAAGCCTGGGCGATAAAGTGGGGAAACTTGAAAAACTGGAGTTTTTGTCGGTATGGTATTGGATATCAGAAATAAAGTAGTCAAGCAACGTATTTCAGGAAAGATTTTGGATGTGCAGCAGATGTTTTGATTGCTAAAGATGTTTCATTTCACAGTTAGAGTCTCCCTTTCTCAAAGGATTTTCTTGCAGGGACACTGGACAGTAACGTGTGGTGTTCAGATTGCAAGAGGCACAAGCTCATCTCCCACGTTCAGCAACATTATTTTTGGATGGTGATACCATTGCCAGCAGTTTTGGTTTGCTGGGGGGTTTGTTGGTTGGTTGGTTGTTTTAAATGAAGGAAATGGCACAAAATCTGCCTGAGCAGGGAGGTGACAGACTTCAGTGCCTTGTCTGTTTGAGGTCAAGTCCAACTATTGGACTGTCTTTTGGGCTGTCTGAATAACCAGGCAGGTGGTCTTAGCCACTCTGAAAGAGGGAGAGCACTCTGTCTTTTTGCATAATGTAACCTGGAATCTTCAAAATCCTTTCTTTATTTGCCATTTGTGGCATTTGTTGAAGAGCCATTCTTACATAATTGTGTTAAATGGTTGGTCATGCGTTGAAGTGGGACCTTGGAGTCAGCTGGTTGGAGGTGATCTTAACAATTCTGTTCAAGAATCAATTTTGTCTGGCTTTCCTAATATTTTATGGGGGACTTCATTAAAAGGTCATGGAAAGTAAAGCTTCCTTTACCATTTGAATTAAACTTTTTGAAAACCTTAAGAAAGGGACATAATTTCTGCCTTCACAGAAGCCGTGCCAGCTCAGCCTCTAGTAAATTACCTATATTGACTTACCCAAGTTCTGTAGTGATTCCCCCCCCCTTAATTTAGACTCCTTCAGTTCTTCTGGTGCTGAATTGGGGCTTAGTAGGATCTTTTCTAGGTCCTCTTTCTTACAAATGAGGTGGCTTAAATGTTATTCAGTGCTCTAGTGTAAACTGATATTCAGTGTTTTAGAGATTCCTCCCTCCCCCCCAAAAATACTGATTGAACAGCAGTTTACCATTGAAATAAATCAGGCCACTCTGGACACACAAAGCATTAAGTTTAGGGTCAAAATGTTTTTTCCAAAGCAAGCTGCAGTAAAAAAGCAAATCCATCTTGCATTTGATGCACATACAAATACATTCATATGTGAACTTGTGTCTCTGTATGTTATAATTGTGTGTAGGTGTCTTTGGTTGTAGATTTGTACCTCACTGACTGTGTTTCTCATGAAAGAGAACAGATGCCTTAGCAAAAATGAAAATTAAATACTGTGGAAGAAGACTGTAATGAATTTGGACAATTTGGAAACCTCGATGAGAGGAAGATGTTTCAGCGAGGCTGTGGCTTTGATAAGACCAAGCTTGTGGTGTTTTGTGTTCTGCCCTACGTTCTCATCTGGCTGCCATCAGACAGCAGGGAGAGGTTTAACAGGCTTGTGGCTGAACCCTGTGTGGCTGCTCTTACGGCTTTAGCCACTCAGACTGAGTGACATTAGAGGAAAAAGGTAGAGAAAACTGAGCAATGAAACAGTTAACTTCACAAGTATATTAAGCAAGGCACCTTACAAGGGGATACCTGAGCTATACTGTCTGTGTGTTACAGTGCAAGCTAAAGAAGTTAACAGAAAAGGAAGGGATGCTCTTCACAACAGAGAGAAGTTTGAATAGTTTTATGACAAAGTTTATTGCTTTGATAACCTTAATCTCCAATGTACCTAAAAGAAACAGTTTTCAAGTTACTTGGATAGAGATGTATGTTTTTTGTCACATTCTCTGCTCACTTTTCTTTGCTAAGGATGCAGAAGTTTGACCTCTGTATGCTAAGGATAAATTAGAGGTACGTCAGTGTTAATCCTTACCAAAAGCTGATGCCTAAGCAAGACATGCAGGACTGAGCTCAGATGAATTCCTTGGTGGGAGAATACTTTTGGCAGCTCTCAGTTTCTCCTGACAGCCCATTTTCTAGCCCTGCTCCACCTGGAGAAAGGATCAAAATGCTGTATCCCCAGCAGAACAAAGGTGAGCAGAGAACAATGAAAATCATACACCTCCCTCTTGCGTGGCCTTCTTTCAGCCCTAGCCTTAGACTAAGGTTGAGGCACTGGCAAGGCACCCCAAGTCTAGTCCTGGGGACAAGTTTCTCATGGGAGAAGTCTTTTTGCAGCTTTTAATTTCCTTTAGCAGGTATTGGTCTATTAAATACAAGAGAGAGAGAAAAATAGGAGCGGGATGAGAGAGGAGGAGCCACGTTTGTGGCAGTGTTTTGTTTCTTAATATTAAATGAGAACTTTGCATTTAAGATTTGGTCCCATGGCAATAGACATGAAGTAATGTTTGCTTTGGTAATTGTTGAATTTGAATGAGGAAATGTTCCTCTTTCAAGTTATAGTTGTGCAAAATTTCTGCGATATGCCTACTTATGACCCCAAACGCTTACATCTGTTGCTGGAGTGAAGCTCCTGAATAAATATGCTGTTCACATTTCTTAATTCTCTCCAAGCATAAATATGAGGGCATTTGTTCTTTCTTCTGCCATTGCAGAAAGCCAGACTTTCTTAGAACCTAATTGTCTGCAGCTTCTCTGAACAGCTCAGATCTGTTTCTTTCACTAAGAGCTTAGGTTTTGATCAAAAGAAATAGGTAAATACATCATCTCATCACAGAGAACTTAGCAAAGGATGTGACTGCTACTTTTAGCTAGGCCTATGTGAAGCTTGTGGACTTAGACCTATTCTGCTCCTTCCCCTTTATGCCTCGCACTGATTTCCTTGGTTCTGACCTTCAGTATATAGCTTCCATCTCCAGGTGGTTCAAAACAAGGGGTTTGGTTGGAGGAGACTAATTCCAAAGTCTGTGTTCCTAGAGTTCCATCTGCTCAGCAGGCTGTGGGACACTTCTGGATCATCGGGGGAGATGCGTAGTGATGCTCTGGCTAGTGTTTGGTGGGTTTACAAACGTGCTGAGGTTAATTTTTTTTCTTGGAGATTAGTCTCGCCCTGGAACTGTCTTCCTGATGCTGCGGACAGGAAAGGTAGCCTGGCTGTTTCCTTCACGTTCCTTTTGTCAAGAGACTGTTAGAACTGCTTGCTGCTCTGCTTCTCATTTTGGATTATCCTTTAGAAAAAAAATCCTTCTTTCCATCAGTTCAATAAGTAGGTTCAGTTGTTGGCTCTTTCAGGTTCACATCCTTTTGCAAGATGACTTTTCAGTTTTTCGCTCACGTTACTACAAGGCATTTTTGAATGGTTTAATTAGACTTTTTCTGCTGTACTACTGACCCTGCTCCTAAATGGGAACTAAATTTAATATTAACTTTTCTAATGGGAAACTACTTTGAGTCATTAGCAAACCTGTTTCTTTCCATTTTCCTACAAAGACTGCCTTGGTTGTGGCAATTATATCTGCCAGATGAGCGGGAGAGTTTAAAGTATTTTTAAGGACAAAAGGTTTTTTAGCTTTTCCCCAATTTTTTTTTTCCCCCCTCTTAACTCAGGTAATTAATCTGCTGGTGTGGGTTTTTTTTTCCTTAATGCAATATATGTGTAGGAGAAGCTGCTTTTATACTTTAGATCTGGAAGAGTCTTTGGAGGAGGGTTTCTATATTCACAGGGCAAGGTCATATACAGAGATCTGCCAAGTATTCCAAGGGACTCCACACTGCAGCAGGGAGGATTTATCCCTGGAGAGCTGTTCATGTATGAACTTGCTAGGAAATAACCAAGACAGAGCCTTTGATTTAAATAGGCCCCACTCAAGGAGTGCTCAAGTGACATCAGTGGTATTGGTTTGCTGTATCAACAACTAAGTTTGATATGACTGTCACCTGGAGCTGTATTCAGGCTTTCCTGCTGCTGAAGCACCTGGGGACCACTTGTAGTCACCCACGGTGCAGATGAGCATAAGTGCGTGCCAGGTAAGGAAAGATGAGTTCTTTCTATGTGCATCTTTACAAACCAAAGCTAAACTTTGCAAGTCAGTACTCACCTTGCGTTGTTGTCCATGCTGCACGAGCTAGTTGATCGCAAAGCTATGACAGCATTGCGAAGGCAGTATCTTCAGGACTCGGATGTTAGGAGAGAGCAAAACTAGTGCTGCTGTGCAAATGTAACTTGGCCTCCTTATGCCTGGGAGTCCTTATGTCTGCTCTACAACGCTGCTTTTGCCCAGTGCCCCAGCCTCCTGCAGGAGGATGCTGCTCCTTCAGCAGTGACTTGGTATTTTGGTTTATCCTCATCATTTGATCTGTGGCCTGGTTTTATGTACTGCATGCACTCAAAACTACTCTGCAGGCAGACTTGTTACCGTCTTCAAGGGCTTTTCAGTTGTGCTTTGCACTATAGCTCTGGTTCTTCAGTAGCACTAACCTTCTCAAAACCCCTGTGGAAGAAGAGGTAGAACTATCCCAGTTTTGGGCACAGCAGGCTGAAGGTTGAAACGTACCACCTCATGCTGTGTTCCCTGGGACTCTGAAGTTTCGGTCTCCTCACCATGATGGAAGTGCTTCCTATTCTGACACCCCTCCTTCCACTGGCTTTGGTCACGGAGGTGCCTCAGCGCAGGGAAGGTGGCAGAGAAAACAGCAATTCCTGCCTAGCTGAGGGCTAGATTGTGCAATCTGAGTAGTCTTATTAGAAGAAGATTGCAAAGACTTTTATAATGTGAGCTTGCACATGAGCTTGTTCTAAGCAAATGAGGTAAAAACTAAATTCCTTCATAAGCACGAGATTCAATGGCTGACTTTGATGTTAAAGGTCCTCTTCAGGGACATCTCGAGCAAAGGCGTACCTGCCAGCAGCGGTGGGCCATGCTTCTGAACGGACCAGCGCTGTGGCAGCGCAGAAGCACAGTTTAACTATTGCCTTTATTGCCTTGCCAGTATGTTTAACAGGTATTTAGTGGAAGAGTGATAAGATGCCGCGTTACTGAACTACACCCCCCAGCTGCGCTGCCTGTTCCCCTTCAGTTATTCCCCAGGTCTGGCTCTCCCCCATCCCTGGGACCTCTTCTTTACCCCGCCTCCCTGCCCGTCCAGCCCCAGGTCGCTACCTCTCACGCTTAGTAGCTTCTTAGAGACTCCACTGTTAGATCTAATCTCTCTGGGGATCTTTCCAAGTTTCAAAAACCCAGTTGCTGGTTCTGGTTCCTCACCTACACGCTCTCCTTCCCTGCCAGTTTCCTGCCGGTGCTGCCCCATCACCCTGGTGGTTTCCCCACAGCCCATCCCCGTTCACTCCTGCTCCTGGATCTACCCTCCGACATTTCAAGTCATTGCCCAGAAGTCTGGGAAGTCAGAGCTTTCCACAGAGAATGACAATTTTTTTTCAGAGGCATTAACACAGTTGTGTTTTACCTACATTTCTCAGAATCGCCTGAAATGATTTTGGCGAGGGTTTCACTAATAAGGGTTTTCGCTAATGAGGATTTTCACAAAAAATACAGTAGGCTGAAAGCCCCGATCTAGAAAATACCAGCCCAACCCCAGTTAGTTTTGCAACATTGCAGGCACCCGAAAGCATTGTTTTATAACGGAAATATTTGGCAACCATTTCTAATGGATGACACCAGCCTGCAGTCAGGCCCGCCTTGCTTCGCAGCCAAGCAGAAGGGGTTTGCCGTGGCCAATATTTGTCACCGTAATGCCTCTACAAATTATTTGGAGTCAGGATTTTCTAAAGCATTTAAGAGAACAAGAGACATTCAGCCATCACTGAATTTTGAATTAAAATGGGATTTAAACTTCACCGCTTGAAAATCCAGGTCTTAAGATTCCAGATGGGTACTTTCTCTGAACGGTCTTTCTATCTAACCAGCGCATAAATATATGTGGTTGCATTTCGAGGTGAAAATGATTTATATTGTATTCACACTTGAATTCTTCATAATCTTTCACTGTGCTTGCCAGTGCTTCATACCAAACAAACATTTAATGCAAAAGACAACCCTCTAGCCTTTTATATGAAATCTGCGTCTAAAACTTTTAATACATATTTCTAGTGAGAACCAGTTGTGACGGCTGTCACACCGACACACTACCACCTATAGAGAAAGAGAGACAGGTTAACCAGAGACTAACTTTTATTGTGCATTTTTATGCAACAGAACAAATGGAACTGGAGGTATGTAGTAATAAAACCAATATTCAAATTAGAATTAACACCTGAAATAGTAAACTGTAGGTAACAAATGTCTTTATAATTAAAAAATATTGACTGTTTTAAAAAATTCTCTAAGATTTTATATTCTTTAAAAGAAATGTGTGTTGCCACATAGAAAACAATTCACACATCCTATAGAAATTGTCACAAAACCCTTACTAGTCTATATTACACTATGCACTTTTTTTTTTGTACAATATCTGGTAAAGGCCTATCCCTAACCTGTACTTACTCTACACAGTACAATCATCATTAGAAAGTATTCATAGAATTAACTACACCATAACAATAAAAATATCAGGATTAATGGTTTTTTAATCACAGTTTCTCCACAAATATTTGTCATAGAAAATATAGCGAAGGCATGTTGGCACAGATGGGCGTGCAGTACTGCTACACAAAGTTTGAGAGAAGGCAGATACATAAATGACAGTAAGATTAAAGAGTATGGAAGGATAAGACAAGAATCTCTATCCTCCTGGGACTTTCTGGAGTGACATGATAGATAGCGGTTTCCTTCTGTCGCAAGCCTGCTGTCTACCGCCAGCGCTGGGAAGGGATGCGCTGACTTACAAAGCACGCTGCTTAAATACGGGTATCTCGCTCTGGAAGGGCTTATGTGCTATCTATTACTTCAGGTCCCATACTATTATACCTAACATCTTGCGGATATTTAGACACTTCAATGTGTATGAATTTATAATGCCTCGTGAACAAATTAATCTGCATAAGCTGTTGTGAAAGGTTGGGGGTTTTTTAACATGAAATGGGTGGGTCAAGAGTTAAGTGGCCATGATTGCAATTAAAAACAGACAGACAACTGGGAAAAATTGTTGTACTCTGTTATTTTAAAACCAAACATGAGCAAAGAAAGATGAGCCGGTGTCTGCTAATGCCTGCCTGTGACTATGATTCATGTCCCTGGCCAGTGCACACAAGCAACTGAGGGCAAAATTTTGTTCGTAAAGAAAGGTCCAAACCTGCAAAGCCATTTCTAGTGCCAAAGTGGCTTTCAGGATGAAACTATACATTTGGTTATTTTGCACAATACGAGAGCAGAGGATCGTGAGTGGTTCCAGGATGCTGGCTACATTTTTACACTAAAAATAAAGCTAGGCTTACTAGTTATTTCAGCAAATCTTTAGGTTATTAAGTGAGAGAGGTCTGTCCAGTCCAGTAATTCTGTGATTTGTTAAAAATGAAGCGTGTGTATTTTTAACCTCATACGATTAAACATTTGAGAGGAAACCATCACAATGTTTACAAAAATACAGCATGATACATATCGCCGTGGACAAATTTACAGTATAACGTTGACTCACACGTTCTGACATGTTTTACCAAGTAGTTCTGGCAAGTGTCACCACATTAAACATAGACCAGCAAGACTTACACCATCTGAGCAATGTAACATCTTCTATTATAGTTCTTTAAAAAAAGTGTAAGTTCAACACTGAAAAGCTACTATAGGATATCTGTACCGTGACATTTCTATACACCGAGTTTCTGCTCCAGGGGCTGCCACGCACTGTTGGCCGCTCAAAGAAAGTCACCTCCTGCCTGTAGTGAGGGATGCTGTCCCAAACGCCTTGGCCTGGTGAGGTCCAGCGTGACTAAACTGCTCATTCACTTCTAGAAAAATCAATGAGTTATTCTGGGGCAAGAAGAGTGCCTTTCCAACCCCCTTTTAAAAATCACCAAAAATAAAATGAGTCGAGAGGTACTGGACATTTAAGGGCCTAAAGCATCTCCTGGCTGAGCGAGGTCCCGTCTATGGCGGTGCACGGTGGAGCCCGTGTCCTGAGGCGCCCCGCGGGCGGGCTGTGAGGGACCGGTCACAACCGCTGGAGATGGCGGGAAGAAACTATCATGTGGGCGAGCTGACCTTTGAAAGACTGCCTCAGTCCTCCATCCGTGGTCAGGCCGGAGCTAGAGAGGCGCTTCAGCCCAGAGGGCCCTTCCTGATCTTTGAGGAAGGGGTTGGGTGTCTCCTGCCCTGCCCGGCGCATGGGGAGAAGGTTGGGAAGGAGAGGAGAAGGGCAAAAGGAGCAATTAGTAGCTTCTCTCGTGGCTTGCACAAGGCGGTTAGGAAAGCTGGGGAGTATGAGATATGTGTTCAGGAGAGTCAACGCTGATGAGGTAGCACTAAGGATGGTCAAAAGTGACATGAACTTTCCAAAAACCAGTTCCCTCTGCCTGCTAGTGGGGAAACGTTGCCTCGAGGAGGGCTGGTTCAGGCTGTGAAGGATGCCAGCACTGGCCTGAGCGACCAGACAAGGCTAAGGAGATGGAAACACCCTGACGTGGAAAGGAAACAGTATCGTTTCTTTGGCATTGCATATTTCTGGAGTGCATCAATTTGGAGGAACAACAGACTGCTAAGCCTTTAAAATTAGTTTTCAGTAGACTTTTTTTTTTTTTTTTTTTTTTAAAGTTGGTATCTGCTTCCAATGTTGTGCGCCGTTGTGAATTCTGCTCTAGCACAGCTCTTTTCTTATACGTCTTCGTTAGTCTGGACCCCATGTTTACTTACAACAGAAGGTTAAACTAGGCTCTTCTTACCCAGCCCCTCCCTGAATGCAACACCGAGCATCTGACTGTTAAGACCAGCACATTGCCTCATCTGTTTCAAGGAATGGATATAAAACACAAATGAAAGCAAAACCAAGAAAAGGCAATTTAAGGCCTCTAAAGCTACATAATATGGCTGCAGAATAGGAACAGACAAAGCAAAACCTGTCTTTTGAAATGGCAATTTGTTTTTAGCAATCTTGTTTTAATGAAAACTGTCATGATCAACTCTAATCCCCTAGAAATCTAGATAAATATAGCGTCTATCTGATATACAAAGCAATTTTTATCTATCAGAAGTGCCTGTTATTGTTCTGGGTCTTTGAAAGATTCTGCTGTTAACGAGCACTGCTGTTTTACCTGGGAAGCTTAATTTCCTGGCAGAGTTGGCTAAAGGAAGTCCCTGAATTTTCCATCTTGTGCGCTATTTTAAGGTAACATTTATAATTACGTTATTTTCTGTTAGGAAATGGGAGACCACTTCTTTTTTTGTTATAAGTGTGCAGACTTGTTCTTACATCTCCTACTCAGGGAAAGCAAATAGTACCCAGGTGTTCTGGGTCCAGACCTGGGCTTGTTGTCAATAGGCAGATGAGACAGTAGCTGCTGTTTCTTTTGATATTTTTATAGTTTTTAAATGACCTTTCCTCTAGAACTAGATGACATGAACTGCAATTTCCCTTTGAGGGTGCTATGAAGGATTTGCAAATAATAGGCACTGAGAAGTCCCACAGAGCACGTCTTGAAATGGATTTCTTTCTGTTAACTGGGACATGGTAGGATGGAGAAGCTGAAACATATGCAGTATGTGTTCAAACATGCTTTGGACTCTTAAATGACAGCAGGGTAGGTATGTTTAACAAATAGTCTCTCCTAAATTAAGTGGTTGCTACTGTTGTATGAGGTTCTTCTCACTGCCATCAATCGCCAGATCCGTCTTGCATACCTCTATTGAAGACTTCGTCCTGTGATCCTGGATGGTCAGTCCCTTCGTAATACGAGTTCCCGTTGTGAAGGAAAGTCCCCACCGCACGCCCTTGACGAGCATGTCCTACTGCGTCGCTGAATACCTTGTTTATTTGCTCTTCGGATGGCATCCACCAGTCTGGGTTGGAAGTACAATGCATCCTAATGAACTCTGCAGGAAAACATGGAAGGATAAAAACCAACTTGTCTTTGCAGCATCTGTTATCGCCTAGGTGTCAAAAGCTCATGGGAAATAAGAAAGGGGGCATTACTGCTCTACTTAAGCAGAAGGAAAGCCTTATGGGGGATGCCATGATAATGCCACTTGGACCTATTTTATTTCTGTACAAGTGCGTTTCTCCACATGCAGTGTATGTTGTTACACCTGAGCTAATTATGTGACGCATGGGACCTGGAGATAAAATCCCTTCCTGTGGAAATAAAAAGAACTAATTCGAAGTGACGGTTGTGATTCAGCGTGTGCAATACATGTGAAAGTTAACATGAACTGGGATGCATTTCATTTGAAACCTGTTGTGTATTTATACCTTAAGGTGATTACTGTCGTGGATCTCTGTGATCTCCCTCTGCTGGCTGCTTCAACATCTGCAGGCTGCAGCAGCCCACAACCTGCTTGAAAATGTCACTACCATTATTTCAGTTTGGCGCTCCTTTCTGTTTGGAATATCTTTCATTCTAAGTCCTGCTCTTTCCATCTTCCTGAATCCGACACCTATTTTTCAGAGAGTAAATTGGCCTTAGAAATAGCTAAATGAGATGAGAGGGCTAATTTGGGGAGCCTTGCAATAGTTTTCAATGCAGGAGAAAATGAATTGTACTGCATGTAATTTGGCTATTTAAGTGGCTGCTGCTTCCACATACAGCTATTTTTATGTGATGATTACATTTTTTATAATTTCTTTTTCAGATTCTTTGACATGCAATATGCTAAACTTGCAGAAGGCGCCTTACCAATTCTGGAGTTGTAACAGCTAGACATAGCTCAAATAGGTGTATTTGGACTTTGAAACGTCCAAATAGGATTTTAAATGTGAGGGGACCTTATTAGATATATTGGATACACTGTACCTCATATGGAAACTGAGCTTCTTATTTATTCCGTAACATTAGTTATTCCCTCATGTGGTATTGTGTGTCCCTGGATATCTTTAAATTCTATTTTCTACTGTTGACAAGCCAAGAGCACAATAAGTGGCGTAAGGTAACTTCATTACTGTCACCACATCTTGAGACCAGGGAATGCTGTGCTTTTACGTAAGTTCCCGTGCCTGCAAGGTATCTCATCAGTTGGACAATTAGGACGAGATTTTGCATAGCTCCTCCAGCACTGTGTCTGCAAAAGTGATAGCTATCTCGGTTTTAAATTCATTTCCCTGGAAATCCACAGAGGCAACAGTAATTCCTACCTAGTTATGTTCACATGGGGCTCCACACACTGGTGTTTTTCTCAGAGAAATGGTTACCATGTAAAGGAGCAATGCTATAATTTAAGCATGCCAGGCTTTTTTAACGCTGGTTCCAGACATCAGTCAGTTGTAGGAATATATTAAAAATGTTTATAGATGTTTAAACTACTCTGAGTGCAGAGAGAGAAGCAGTTTGCTCTCCCTGCTGTGGTGGGAAGGCATAATTGGATGTGCTGAGAATTAGTCAGACACTTGTTACCTTGGCTTGCAAATGGGTGGGAGCCAGTGGCCAACTCCCGGCACCGGAGAAAGTTGTCTTGTTCCCACCCACGCATGGAAGCCCAAAGGGAGGGCTGTCTGCTCTGCTTTCTTAACTGGTCCTTAGATACTGAATGTTTTGGCTTCCTCTTCAAGCTTCTGAAAATTAAGGAAATTGGCCCTTCTCTTTCTCCCAAGGAGCGTTCCACATGTTCTGTATGTCCAGGACATAGGAGAGTGGCCAAAAGCAAAAGTCCACCTACAGGTGGATTTAGTGTTAGTCTTGGTGGGAGGCAGGGGGAAGAAAGGGGAAGAAAAGGGTATTAACACTCTGCTTGTGCCTAAATTATTTGGCAAAATTTAAAGCCATTTAGTAAGTGGTTAATGCGCTTGTATTCAGCCTTCAGTTTCCAGGAGAACTTCTGGGACCCTGAATCTCGCTCCAGACCTCTATGCAGCATGGTGTGCAATGGACTTGCCCTTCTATTAAGCTCTGATAGAGTATAAGGTCTGGCAGAGTATCATGTAACAGGTTAACAGGTTCCTTTGTAGTAAAAAAAAGAGCCTCTTTGCCTAATTTGGCTGTATGTAAAATCTGAGTTCATTACCTGGTTAAAGCAATGTACCCCAACTACAAGTCTTAGCTACTTGGACTTGTTGGATTCTTCTATCCTAGATGGGAAGAAGCTCCATCTGATGTATATAACCACTTTGGACTCCAGTTGGATGAGTAAAGGTATTTTTATCACGGACTGACCAAAATACAGCTTTTTACACTGCATGGATTAGTAAAACATTCTCGAAGTCAGTTCAAACAAAATTTCATGTATGTGCTCACAAAACACTATAAAGTTAACTACGAGTTAATTAAAGAAATTATAAGCATACGCATTTATAAAATGCGGATGCTGATACTATAAGCATGTTCTTAATTAGGCTTTAAAAAGTCCTGTTTTGGATGTTTCGTTATAAAGCCCAGTAGCAGGCCTTTCGAACAATTTTAGGAAACCAAAGTATGAACTGCCACAACAGATAATTATTCTCAATCCGGACCCTTTCTCTGTATTGTCCAACATCCTCACTCCCTGGCATTGTGAAATGCTCGCAAAACTCCCCTTCCTTTTCAGGCTAAACATGGGGGAAAGTTGTTCCCTAACTTTTTCAGTCGATGTTGTCTCAGTACTCCAAAAAAGAAGTTAAATCCTTGACAACGCATTTGTATACACTTTGTATGTAATTAACCTGTAGATGTTCTTGACCCTACAAAATGTTCAAACCTATTCTGAAACTCAGTAAGCTTTTAACTCCAATGATGCACTGTGGCCTTGAGCACCATATGCTCACTACACATTGGGCTATAAATATTCCTTTGGTTAATTTTGCTGTATATCAGTGTTAAAGAATGCCCTGTTAGTTTATTAAAAAAGAGTGTAATCAGGATTGTCTTATTTTCCTTCTTTGCTGTTTCAAGTATATCAGTGTCATGTGCCCTTGTAATTGTCTCCTCTCTTAAATAAGCAGCCCTGTTTTTTCACATTAAAAAAAAAAATACACATATATAATACATACATACATACATATATATATATGTATGTATAAAAAAAAAGCAGAGGGTTTCTGGCTGCTTGTCACCTGCCTGCGAAACCCCTTCTAGTTCTGCAACTGTCAGCCAAATGCTTCTACTGAGCCAGAGCCAATGTGGTGAAATGAGATCACATATGGTGGACACTGAGCGAAAAGATGCAGTACCTCTGAGACATGTTACTTTTACTGGATCCAGAGGACGTCTTTCAGGACCTGTCTCTCCTGACTGCACTGACCTTTTCCTTTTTCCAAGGCCGCATGAGTACTTAAGCTCATCGGTTGTGAAAACAAATCTGATGAGATAGCGAAGGAGCCGTCGTCCATCTTTCTTGGAAGAATTTACAGCCTCATCCCACTGTTTACTAGTGATGTAGACAGGGTAGTTGTTCAGCAACTGCTTGCTCCCCTGAAAAAGTGAAATATTTCCGTTGCTTATTTTACAAGGCAAATAAGTAAAGATGTAAGCTGCAACAAAAAATACGCTTTTTAACTAGCCGCGATACTGACAGCGAGACACATCCTGAAGTGAACACGTAATTGCTCTTACTGAGAACGAGTAATTTTAAAATTACATTTCCATTTTCTAGAACTCAAATTTCGTGAGGTACAAGGAATACGTTTTGAGAGATGGCTATTGATAATTTCCACTTTAACAAGCAGGTTAAAAAGAATTAAGAACCAGTGACTGGGTGTACTATTTAAGTATAACCTTTCTTCCTAATCCGTTAAAATGCATAAAAAGGGTCTTTGAAGAGCGTGATCAAATGGATCACTTCATCGCAGCTGACAGTTTACTTCAGAGGTGACTCTTTTGGTCTGTTTTTATAATAAATTCATTACTTCTGTAGAACACACCTGAAACTTGACAGCAGTTATGTTACTGTGAAAAACATAAAGAAAATAAATAAAGGAACTATGAAAACTAAAAGCTTCGTTATTATTAATGAATGCCATATTAACTCAAATTATAGCTTTACAGAAATGCCACCATGTCAGCTGGAAAGAAATTTTGCTTTTAACCTTCTTAATTTGTGTGCTTCAATATTCCAACATTAAATGAATGCTGTGGGACTAATTATGGGGATTCCTGTAATCCACACACATTTATAAGCCCGCTTTAGTCAACTGTACCTAAATTGTATTTAATTCTTGTTGCATGTAAAATGCTATAGTTCAGGATTACCCAGTTAACGTAAGATGGTACTGTTAATATTATTGAAATAATTGAAGTACACAAAAAAACCAAATCACACCCTCCTAAAGACTCATTCGCTTTTACAGCTACACCTCTTTATTAAAACACATACATCTGGAGGCCCAATTAGTAAAAGCTTCGTATAGCCCCCAGCTTAGACAGGCGCTCACAGTGAACTAGAGAAACCAGGGTCTGATGCTCAACAGAGGCAATCACCCGCTTGCTGCACTTGTGGGCAACTGTTGCAAAGTTCTCCTCCTTGCTTCCAGATCTTTGACATCTGAAATCTATTTTAAGGACTACCCTTGCCTCTTTTCATATATTTATTATAGCATTCTGGGAGACAGCTTGGGAGCATCTTTGAAGTTTTTCCTCAGGCATTTGATTTTAATTTTTCTGCAAGTTTGATAAATATGTGGAAGGTTGAATTTAGTGAAGACTGTGATGAGGGGGTCCTTGGAGAATCTGTTTGTATGATTTAGGGTACCACCACCCCCTGCGACGGGGTTAGCGTCGCTGGGAGCTGAGCCTGTGTGACTGTCTGCCACTTGTTCGCCTCGGCGCAAACCTAGCTGGCTTGGTGCAAACTGCTGGCAAAGGCTGCTACAAGCAAATCCAAAACTCTGCAAAGGAAGCCAAAACATAAAGGAGGAGATGGGAGGAGATTGTCTGTTTGATGGGCCCCTATCCTTTCTCCAAAACATCTCAACCCTTTAGCCTGTAAATCAAGGAATAATGGTTTTAAACTAAAGAAGAATAGATTTAGGCTAGATATAAGGAAGAAATTTTTTACAATGGGGGTGGTGAAGCACTGGAACAGGTTGCCCAGAGAGGTGGTGGAGGCCCCATCCCTGGCAACATTCAAGGTCAGGTTGGCTGGGGCTGTGAGCAACCTGATCTGGTTAAAGCTGTCCCTGCTCACTGCAGGGGGGTTGGGCTAGATGACCTCTAAAGGTCCCTTCCAACCCAAAGCATTCTAGGATTCTATGATTCTATGAAATCCAAGCTTGTAACCCCTAAGAGAAAGACTCTTCACCTATAGTCCAACTC
This sequence comes from Pelecanus crispus, assembly GCF_030463565.1. Taxonomy (NCBI): domain Eukaryota; kingdom Metazoa; phylum Chordata; class Aves; order Pelecaniformes; family Pelecanidae; genus Pelecanus; species Pelecanus crispus. The sequence continues at coordinate 59,938,360 of NC_134646.1, read as the reverse complement.
TGCCTATAATTTGCATTTCACTTGTCTGCTCCCACTTCTGCAAAAGGGCCAGGGTCAGTTCCTCCCCCTCCACTCATGATGCAAGAAGGTGCTTTAATTTTTGCCAGGTACACGTGCCCCTGGGAAGCCAATAGTACGGCTGAGGAGCTCTGCTGTGGAAAGAACGTTTCCTTTGTCCAGCCCAGCTCCTTGTCCTCTGCCAACGTGGCAAGGGGGCCAGGGAAGGAGGAAGAGCAGGGGTGGGCATGGAAAGCTCTTTGGGGGTATGATGCTCCTATGCTGAAGCAACTGTGACCACTCCATCCCAGTGGGAGCTGACACTAGTACTTCCTTGGCTTGTTCCATCACAAAGGTAATACACAGGACCATCTGACCACCACATTGGTACTAATTTTTTTCAGCAGCTAGCTCAGCATCTGCTTTACGTAAAGCTAATGATTTTCCTACCTTAGATTCCTGAAACCTACTTCTTTCCCTATTTAAAAAAAGACTGTAGCGAAGCAAGAACCTTTCTTACGGATACTGGTGCAAAGTACAAGCTGCAGCTAACTCTGTAGGCACTGCCTTGCTTTTGCGCCCTGGCAGGCAGGAGCGATGCAATGCAAGCCCGTAATGGCACAGTGTAAGGCTCTAGGCTTGCTCATGTGAGTTAGGGACAGATGCTCATGCGTGGGTTTGCTAAGCAGCAAGCTATCCTAAAGGCTACCTCTGTGTTTAAATGTATTGCACTGATGGAAATAGGGTGCAGAAAGGCCCAACATTTAAATTTCATGAGAGCTCACATTACTATTAACTGAGGAGAAGGCAATAAATTTTGCATAATTTCCTCAGCCCCAATTTTATTAGACTTCTCTCTTATTCCCCCTGAAATTCAGAATATTTTTCCTCCTTCTTTTCCAAAGGCATGATATAGTGTTATGCTACTCTGTTTAACAATTACTGGGTTCCTGCTACAGATACACTTTCATTACTTCCTCTGAAAGTAAAACACTTCTGGGCAAAAGATTCTCGGTAAATCTATGATGCAGTTTGGTGTGTCCAGCAGTCATTAAACTAAAACAAACAGAAAACCTTCCAGAAATGAAATAAGCAGATCCTGAAGGAAGAACCAAAGCACAAATGCGTTCATGCTTGTATTTGTACATGATTAAGCTTATGAATAAAAGATTAGCATCTATGTGTTTAATTGAATAAAAAATTCTGTCACATCACGACAAGCTATTCCATGTGGGACGTTAGAGAACAGCCTATTTTTTACAGTGCTTGAAAATTTAAGTTAAGCAAAACAGCATTAAAAAAAGGAAAATGAATCCTCGGAATATATTTGAGTGCTAACAGCTAATGGTATATATAAATATATATATGTATATATCAATTTGCACAGGATAAAACCGAATGGAGGAGCATCCTGAACTGCTGCAAAGCATCTTCGGTGAAACTATTGTTAAGTTGGGCTACGTGAGGCTTGCACTACGTATAATTATGTGCTAAGGGAGGTCAGACTAGACCTAAGTCTTCCCTCTTCTGATTTTGTTTGCGTGAATAATGGGTAATGACACGTATACACCACGTATCCAAAAACATGCATAGCAAGAGCCTCAAATACAGACAGTCTAAACTAGAAAAGTCTCAGCAAAACCACTTTATTTGAGGCATTTTTACAAGCCTGGACAGAAACACACTGGAGCAAAATTGTCGTGAGTTACACTAGAGCTGATTGATAGATAAATCTATACATCTACCTTCTAGAGAAGGGGAGGACTTAAATTTCCTGCTTTTTCACTGCAGCACTTTTAAACAGATCGTGATTACAAAAATCCCCAAACTCCGTATCAAGTATAAAATTGTCAACACTCCACATTTTGTTTGGGATGCTTTCTGAAAAGCAAGAGCGCTCCAAAGACTCGCAGAAGTCTATATTTGGGTCTGTCTGCAAAATGAAGGAAACGCGTATTTTAGCGTTAACCACCTCAGGGCTACGGGAGAGCAATCCTAACTGTACACACACGCGTGCCCGCGTCCGTACACACGACATGCCGGCACCCCCCACGCACGGGCTGCAGCCTCTGTGCACCGGCGGCCGCTGCGTGCAGCCACCGGCAGCCACCCCGCTGCAGCTTTCACCAGGCTAGCCCTAGCCTAAATACTACCCACAAAAGTGATGTTTCTGAGGAAAGGTGAGAGAAAAATTACCCAAAGCAAGGCAAGTGCAGCTGGTGCCGATGGAGGGAGTTATGTGCTGCTCAGTAAAGCCATCCTAGATTATACTAGTGATGAGCCTCCTCCATTTGGGGGATTACTGTACCTAAGAATGACAATTTAATAATAGATTTTACATATCTTTTACTGCTAAATACATTCTTCCAGCACCTACTGATTTATTTGCCTACATGTTTTCAATGAATTGTCAAACATAAAGAGATGTAGCTTGTCTTCACTGTATACTACCTCAGTCGGATGGTCTGTTGGCTGTGGTACCATAAGCTGGTTGTGATGCTGAAGTACAGTCTTCAAATAATCTAAAACAGTCTGGCAGGGCACTGCATGAAACAAATTGCAATTACTGTATATTAGCTATCTAGCACAAAATAGAACAACAATATTAAATCAAGCAGTGTTCTTCAGGATCTGTTTTGCACGTCTGTGAGAATTATTTCAAATAGGAAATACTTCTCATTTTGATTCGTGCAGTCATTTCATTCAATAAATATTAGACAGTTGTATTTCCTATGTTGAGATCTCTGACATTGCTTTTATTTTCTGCCCACTAGTTTCCAAAGGTTTTTTTTTTTTTCCTAGTTTGAAATTATAATTATTACAAATACAAATTAGGTCACCAGTAATGATAATAAGAAAAAAATCTGTAAATACTGTAAAAAGCCTAAACCATACAAAGAGGAAAACATTTACTGGACCTAAATCATGCACTGATTAACATGTAAATATGCTCAAATGTTTTTGAAGCTACAGTCTGATTGACTATACTGAACAGATTTAATGATTCATATACTTTAATTTCTTTTCCCTCCCTCATCCCAAATTTGTTGTAAAACTAGGTGTTAGGCAAATTGCTTTATATCGCCTTCCCTCATGCTTCCCCCTTTCCATTCCCATCACTCTCATCCATTTCAGTAGTGGTACCAACATCCTATTCTCTTCTGCTGAGGTGATAGGTTAATTAGGGATGATTCAATTATGGGTCTCTCTTAAGCAGATGCTGCCACATCTCTGATTAACTCTAGAGTATTTCTGAGATACAGTGCTTTTCTCCTGAGCCTGAAACACCATAAGAGAATTAAACAGATATTAACCCAACATTACGACTGAGTTGTGCAAGACTAAATAAGCATCGTTTTTAAGGTACCTTATCACTCTCACATTTCGTATGGGTTGTTTTTTGTAAAATATTCAGAGATAATCTTAGCTTCAGCTAAAAGTCCAGAAAAAATATTTCAGTGTTCTTTCGGTTGGGTTTTTTTTTTTTTATTATTATTATTGCTTGGCATTCAGCCTTTACACCTGGAAAAATGCAGTGCTTTGGGCTTTGTCTTAAGCTGGCAATCTGAAAGCAAGCACTGAAATCACTGACAATGTCTCAAGGTAGGATTTACAGGTATTTTGCACCCTTTCCTGGGCATTCACACTGTGCAGCAACTATGCCCCTGTCTAGGCAGGCAGGGTGCAAAACACTTTTACTTAGTGCAAAACAAGACTCTTTACTAAGGGCTAAGCAGTGTTTCATCCAGCAGTCCACATACAGAAGCCATGCAACGTGCCTGATTGATATGAATAATAAATTCCTATGTCGTTTCACTGTATGCTGACTTCTCTGTAAAGGCGACCCATCAGTGTACGTACTCCTGTTTCATTTGATATATCACACTTTGCCATAGGAGGTTAGGAGGTTATGTGTTAGGCAAAAGTTAGCATTTCAAGTCACTTGTACCTGTTTTATTTCTCCAGTGACTTCACTGTTTATTGCTAGACCAGGGCAGTGTCTTGGTAGTGTAGCTGCTACACAGGGCTACTGCCATACGAGCAGGAGAGCCTGGATGCTTCTTTTCTCATAGGGGGGAAAAAGCATTTTTAAGTGTCGCTGGATGGTTTTAGAAAATGTTTCAATTCTGAAAAAGTCAGAAGGGCAGTCGAGCTTAACAGTCCCACCAACACATTCTGTGGACTTCCTGTAATGAGAACTGTATATTTAGCATATAGCAGCAGTCAAAAAATTCAGTACAAGTTCTTACGTGGATAAAGGAGTAAAATGTACTAACCATGGGCAATGTTTTAGTACTTTGGATATTCGTAAGAAGGTGTGGGGAAAAAAAGGATTTGGCTTTTCCCCCCTTATTTTTATATACAGGAAAGCTTATGGGGGAAGAAAAGTTTGTGTTTTTCCCCTCCCCCCCGCCACGTGGATGGGCTGAAGGATAAGATTGCCTTTCGAAATCCTTTTCTTATACTCTGTGTGTGTTTGCTGTCTGGTACGTCCAAAACTAAGATTAAACTAGGAACGGCCCATGCATAGGCTACTCCATGATTAAGTAGATGTCCAAGAAAGAGACACAAGGATCACGAAGGCTCGCTGCCCTGGGCAGCATCAGAAACCCTGTGACAAGGTGAGCAAAACCTCCCACTTGGGTGGAATTTACCACAGGCAACCAGCATCTCCCGTAAGATCCAGGATCTCCTGTGAGGTGACAGCAAGGATGGAAGGGGCTATGATGGGTGACCGTGCTACTGCCTGAAAGGAAAGATGCCCGATACTTGAATTTGGAGGAGAGCTGAGTGATACTTGGGAAATCAGAGCTCCTTGCAAAGTATACCTTTCCTACCCTGTCTAAATGCATCGCTTTTTGTTTAGCAAGCTTGCTAAGGACACAGTTGCTGGAGCATCAGCGGTGCCTGGGAGCTTTAGACTTCTTTGGTCCCCATGAAGTTGTGCTCAAAACAGCCTGTGAAGTTTGCACTTGCTTTTCCGGTTACCTCTATTAGCAAAAGTCCCTGGCGATGACCTGATGGCTCTCAGCCATACTTGGTATTAATACCTATAATTATGTAGAACAACATGGGGCCTGAAAGGGAACAGAATATAACGCATCCAAAATTTCTAATTTTTAGGACCTGATCTCACAGTAGGATGGTAATTTACCCACAGTAAGTAATTTCACTGCAGGCTATCCAAAGATGTATTTACCTATGTTCTCCCGAAGGGATGGAGCACAAGTGAGAAGACAACAGGAAACTATTTAACCTGTTGTGTCCCCAGCACATGAAGTACAACTCTACTTTAACTGCTGTATTCTGCTGATAAATTGCTTTCTCAACACTAGTGAGAAATACGAAGGTACTAAAAGCTGGCTGAAGCTTATAAATACTTCTATCTTCATACGAAGGTACTAAAAGCTGTCTGAAGCTTATAAATACTTCTATCTTCATACAAGCAGTAATGTTTCGAGCATAAAACTGTATGATTTTGTTATCATTCTAGTGACTGAAGGACTCTGAGCACTTTTGACTTGTAAAGCCATCATACTTCACACTGTTTGCTGTTGGTGCAAATAACCTCAGCCTTTCAAACACCAGATGCTGCTCGCAAAGCCAGGGTTCTTGGGCTGCCGCATTAACTGAAACCTAAAGGAAGCCACAAAGAGGGCAGCACGAGGCTGAGAGTCAAAGCTTCGGTTTTGCTTCTGTGTCCCTCTTATGGCTCTGCAAATATTCTCTTTGCTGAGAGATAAGAGGAAGCGTTTCCTTCAAACCCCGCAGCAAACGTAACTTTGTAAGAGCCTGCGGCTCCCAATTGTGGGTACGAAAAATCATTTAAACCTACTAGCTTATTTATTTTGTATTTCTTTGACTTTGACGCGGTCTTTACAGAGTTAACAAGATCGTAACCCCGAGAGCTGATTCTCTGCATGCTTATGCACGTACCCACTATCACCGACATCACCAACAGGGATCTGTGCCTACTGTAACCAAGAGGAAAGACACTGATGTCGAAATAACACTTGCTTGTTATGATTTAGCAGAAAGCCTGCGGGGAGGCAGTAATTTTCCTGCCCATTAGGAAGAAGTTTCCACAGCCTTTACTTTCTGAAAGTGCCAGTGACTCAGAAAAGACACTGGAAGTGGCAAAGTAACCTGGCCTGCAGCGAGTGAAAAGAAGAGCGTGAGATCTTTGTGGGAGCTAAAGGGCGAGGAGGAGGTGCTACAGGGGACTTGGCATGCTGGGGAAGGCTGGCCTTGCTGAGATGCTAAACAGTGACTAAGCAGGACATGCGTAAGAGGTGGCACGCCTTTGCTGTTTATTGATCCAAGTTTTAAGACTTGGCTGTTATTCTAGGCATCTGTATGCTGTACCAAGTGCTGCTTCGGCACAGCTTGTCACAGCTTTCTCCGCAGAGTATACCAATTTCTAATAAATAGTTGAATGGTATGGTGGCCACTGACTGTGCTGATGACAAAAGCTGGGGTGTGAGCTCTCAGTCTGACCTGCCACACAGTGCAGCAACTCCCCAGACTAAATCCTCTTTGCACCAGACAGTGTCAGCGGGTAAAACACAGCACGACTCAAGTCACCATCTCCTAGCGATGCAGTGTCTACCCTTGGCTCACTGTTACAGAAACATACACCTAATTTCAAGTCTGCATTTCGTTTTCCTTTGACTGAGTTTTATAAAATCTTTGGGAAAGAAATGGAAAATGCCTGTCAACTGTTACGTACTTATAGTTAGCGGTGAAGTGATTTCTCCGTCTTCTCTTTGCTGAGCTCAACACTGACCTTCTCGAGATGCTGGGCTCATGCTAAAAGGGGAGTCCCTACACCTACCTACGTGTCTGTACAGCCAAAGACCCTTTTGGCCACGCTGTGCATCAATACTCAGCCAGAAAGCCACCATGTCCTCCAAAAGCCTTTCTCAGTGTCCATTTGCCAGGGGCTGAAACCAAGTACAGCGATGTTCTCTGTGCCTCAACGCATGGTAACGCTGCACTGTGTTCGGCCAAGTCTGTCACCTCTCATCTTCCTCGCTCACTGCTACCTCTGCACTGCTTGCAAGCTGTGAGCAATGATTGTATGCTTCCTTTCACTGATGACAGTATTAAAAACATGGGCTGTGGACAGTTTCACAAAGAATCCCTCCAGAAATTCATCTGCATCGTGGCAATTTCCTGAATACAAATATATTTGCATTTTTCAAATCTCTCTCTTTGTAATATAATGTTATGTAACACCCTGAATATCTGCAATACCCTCATCAACCAAACTTTTCATCTCATCAAAACCATAATTTGGCAAAATGTTGCCTGGTACTATCTCCATTATTCTCTTTTAGTACTCTATTAATTGAAGCTGGCATCAGCTGTGCAATTAGTTTGTCTGGGCTCAGCGTCAGGCCAACGAGCCTGTAACCGTCCAGGACAGCTCATATGTCCTTTTAAAAAAAAAAAAAAAAAATCATACAGTATTTGCATCTTTCAGTCTTCTGGAGCATCCTAAATATTCCAAAGCATAAAGAAAATCATAGTCAGAGTCCTCTTTGTCCACTTTCTTTTTTTTTTTAGCTCCTGAAGCCAGTTGTCCAAATCTCATGATTTTGAAAATATCATGCTTTGGCAGCAGCTGCCTAATGCTTTTGGTAATAAGTTGATGTGCACTTAGGAATGAAAAGCTGGTGTGCCCAAGCAGTTTCTGCTCCCGGTGGCCTGTGCTGTGGCTCTGCTGGTGATGCCAGTTTCTTGAAAGACGGACCCCTGACTCTGCTCTTGAACCATTCTGTCTTACAACCTGGGCTGGAATCAGCATCTCTTTATCATTTCTAAAAAGGCCAGCAATTCTGGCGCTGACTAACAAGCTCTTCACTTGTCCCAGCATTGGGAAGGAGTTGCAGCAGACAGCTGAGGTTGCAGCCTCACCTGAAGCCACTGTTGAATCTCTGCTAATGCCCAGAGCTATGGTGGAAATGGAAAATACTTCTACCTGCTTACCATCATTGTCATATTGGTGTGACTGCATTACAAGTACCAGAACAGAAATACTCAATGAGCAGTTCTGTATTATTGACAAAGCCTACTATTTCCATCTGATAATGGTCCGATACTGTTATTAGGACACCATATTTTTCCTTTAATTTGCCAGCAGCAGAATGCCTCCTTAACAGAGTGCTCCAGGCTTAATTTTAATTATTAATTTTCCACTGATTCTAACCTCTGCTTTTTACTCATCACCATCAACTTCCCCTCTGCTCCATTTGTTACGTTTCTAATTGTTCCTTCGCTTTCCCTCTAAGCTGGTTGTTTTGTAACCAGCATGAAACTTCTCCTATGAGGTAATCTTTTGGGGCCTTCAACACCACTTTTAATGTTTCCCCATTACCGCCCACTCTTTCTTTTTTTTTTAACCTTTGGCTCTAATAATTGTTTCCAAGTTTTTATGAAGTGCCAAGAACATGTCTATTATTGGCTTGGGCTGGGTTTTTGCTCATTATAAATGTTATTGAGCCACAATGACTTGTATTGGTATCTGTCAAAACGAGGGCTCTCATTTATCCTCCTCAGAATGTGGCCTCCAGTGTAACACGCTCCGGGGCTGTTTATATTGCCAAAGCCCAATGCTATGAAGAGATACTTGGGCTTGCTGTAAATAAGGCATACCTCCAATGTAAATAAGGTGTATACAACCTCTCCCGCGGCATCAGACAGCCCTAGCGAGAAGGGATGGCTCATCCCCGGCTCGGCTGCGTGTCTCCCCGCGGTGGCCTCAGCCCCCGTAAGCAGACAGTAAGAAATCTGGTTATTCTGTTCATTAATGAGATTTTGTGCTCTGTAGCCAACACTGGCTAGTATTCCTCCCGGTGTTTTGCACAGCAGAAGACGAATCCCTTAGCGCTCAAGACCATTTACTTCCGACTCGCCAGCAAGGAGGAGAATTGGGAAGGGTGTACATCTACATCCCGCTCAGACCGGCAGCTGTTAGTTAAGACTGGCTCAGCACTGCAACACGTCCTCCTTAGCTTGACCTTGAGCGATGCTTCACTCCAAGTTCATTGCAGGGCATTTCTAAATTGATGCTCGACTGTCAAAAAGATGTAACAAATGATAGGGAACCTGCTGACGAACTAGATGGCAGTGTGAATTTCTTGTAACATTAATGGAGACGCCTTCTCTGCCTGAGATTTGGACAAGTGTGCAGTATAACACAGCTTGGATGGATCATTTTAGCTCATATGCTCATTTATTTCAATAGTCAGCTGAAAGCCAGTGAAAGTGGCATGGATGGGCTGTGAAGACAAGTTGTTGGGGTGCGGTGAGCTGGAAAAAGAGCGAGGGGCAAGGAGAGATGGGGGTTAGTAAGGAGGAACTGATCTAGGTGCTCAAGATGCTACAAATTTGGATGTTTGTAATCAGATAGCAAAATAAAACCAGCAATCATTTTTAATGAGCAGCCAGCAGAAAGCAAAAGAATTGACATTACACGCAGAAGGGTGTTAAGGATTGCCTAAACTGACCTCTTGCACCTGCCAAAAGCAGGGAAGGGAGAAAAAAATGATAGCAAATATCCCGTTACTTTTAAAATCTCTCTCAGTTGTGTTTTCCAGGTGGAGTGGAAAACCATTTTACTTCTGTTAATCTGCATCTGAAAAGGCATTGTATTTCTTCTAATTTTCTTTTGCAAAAATATTTCCTCCAGAAAGAAGAATGTGCCCCTTCCATACGCCCCTGGGATGTACACCTCTGCCTAAACGACAGAAGAGACAAAACAAGGCAGCTGTGCATCTCTTATTCAAGCAATGCTGCCCCATGCTCCTGCGGCTTTTATTTTTGTCTGTACTCATTTGCCTTCTACTTAATAGAAGGTACCTCTTCTTGCCCTCCCTTTCAGCCGTGAAGCCTTCAGGACAGGGACCTCCCCTGTAAGCCCCTCTACACATTTATACTGCTGACAACTAACAGGGAAACCAAGGAGCCGCCGGTGAGCAGGGACAGCAGTTTGTGTCACTAAAATGCCAGGCGCTGACCTGCAAAATGCAAACCCAAGCAGAGACCGCCGAGTTCAACTCTGCCAGGCTGAACCACAGCCCTCCACAAAACTCCCACCAGCTCTTGCTCCCCATGGTAGGCAAAGAAACCTGACCCCCCAAATTCTCACGGGTTTTTACCCAGAAGTGTGGAAAAAACCAATTAATGAATCCCTGGCCTGCTGCAGTTACGTGTTTCAGTAAGTTTTTGTACGCAGGCTGGTTTAGCAAACTCTGCCGGCTCTCCTAAGCTGCCAGCAAAGCCAAAGCAAAGTAAATTCAAAGGGGTTCTCGTGCCAAACACTGGGCGACCGCGCTCAAGGCTCGCTCTTCCCAAAGTAACTTCACGCTTTGAAGCTGAACAGCAGAACGAGGCCAGAGATGAGACCAAAACATCCAGAACATCAAGGGAAACCAAAGCAGCGGTTAAATGTGAACATCAAGAAAAAGGACAAAAAAAAAAAAGGACATGAAAAAGTGTTTGTCACAACCCTTGATGGCTGCTTTATCTACGCTGTGGCTGTGGTAGGCTCTTTGGAAATGCGATGCTCTGAAAGTATAAAAGAGACAGGATTTGTAGGGAAAAGTAATATCTTTTATTAGATCATAGGATATAGTCAGGAAAAAGAGTCAAGCCTTGGGCACACAAAACCTCCTGGAAAACTTGTCTGACTTTTTCAGTTACATTGATATTAACTCCACCTGCAAATCCCGCTTTGCTTTGGCTACTTCCAGCCACCGTGAACGTTGTCTCTGTAGGTGATCACCTCTCTACGCTTGAGGAGGTTTTTCACCCCCATCCTTCTGCGGTTTGCTGGAGTATTTTTTGCTGGCAGGCCAACAAGGTAAGAATAATTACTGTATTTATCACACACTGCTTCATCTTACTTATTTATACCTTTTCACTACGTTCAGGCTGGTTTGCCCGAAACCAGGCGGCAAAGCTGGGAGCACCAGGAGGCAAACCCTCACTCACGACTCCTGGCCTTTGCTTTAACCACCTGGAAATCTTTTCTCCCTTTTAGGCTGAAAGCTGTGAGAAAATCCTGCTGACAACAGCGAAGGAGAACTGCTTAATATCCTTATGTATTAGAGGGTCTAAATCCAGGTCTTACATACAGTCTCACAAATAAATCTTTAATTTTACTATTGGGAATGTATCACAGCCCTAGCTAGTAATTTTTATACAGAGGGAAGAGATTAGGAGACATTTTTCTCCTCATACAGATGGATTACTTTGCTCTGTTCTTGATGATCTCAAAACCTTAAAGAGCCAATGACAAGTTTGCCAAACTCCTTCCAGGAATTACCTAATCTTTAAGTATTTTTCAAAACAAGAAAAAATACACACGGAATGAAAATGTTTCTATTTTTTTCAGTTGAACTGAAACGGAAAATGTTCAGTTAATGTTTTTGCCTAAAAAAAAGATCATTGGGGAAAACTGCACAAATTGCAAGGTGTCACATTGTTCCAAAACCAAAGCACTGAAATAGGAATTTTTCTTCATTTATTCCATAGCTGAAACAATTAAGATTTCACACAAATTTAAGTACTGTTTCAGTCAAATCAAATGGGTATTTTTTGGGGGAAAAAAACCCCCAACAACCAAAACATATGCAATATTTCACCCATGTAACCTTTCTTCTCCAATGGTGATCTGCCAAAGAGTGATGCTAGGCTATGGGCAAAAAGATCCTACAGGACTGGAGGGCTTCTACAGCAACAGGGCAGAGTTCTGAAAACAGAAAAATCTGTTCTGTGTCCAAAAGCTACAGGAGGATACGTTTTGTGTAATATTTGTTTAAAAAAAGTCGCCGCCTTTACATCTGCTGAGAAAACACTCTTCTTCCTGGTAGTCTCTTTGTAAGCCATGCAAATGGTGCTTTGCAGAGCTAGAGGCAGAGATGTACAGTGGTAACTATTTTTAGACCGCAAACTCTCACAGATTTTAAAAGGGCTTTTGCATATGGAAAGTAAAAAAAAAAAAGAAATGCAAAGTATTTCAGGAAAAGGATAAAATGATTCATAGACGGTTATAGAGCAGAAGGGAGGGGTTGATGCTTTTATCTTCTGTTGACAGGGTTGCTAGTGGGAGCCTCAGCGCCCGCGGGGAGGGCACGGTGCATGCCTCCCACTGCCCCATGGGGTCCCCTGCGAGCACTACTGAGCAGCTCCAGCCCAGCTCCCTCAAGGATGAGAGGGAAAACCACTACATCAAAAAACCTGCTCTTTCAGCGGCTTGATGGGACAGTATGGCAGCCTCCACGCTCATCTAGCTGCTTGCGCAGTCACTTTTCCCCTGCACTAATTGCCTTGCCTGGCCTGTCGGACGCTCAGCGTGGGACGTATGAACGAGCAAGGAAGGAAGCTTGTGCTTTGAGATGACTCTGATGTGATAGATGGTGGCAACATCTGAAGGCAAACCCTCTGCAGAGGGCTTCCTGGCTCCCTCCCAAGGCACCCAGTGTCTTGATGGGGAAAAAAAAAAAAAAATGCTCAGAGAACAAGTGTTGCGCCCGTTTACATACAGAGTTGGGCGTTTCAAGTCACAGAAAAATTTCTGCCTCCTTCTTTGGTAGCAGAAGGTCACTGGAGCAAAATCGGCACTTGAGACAAAAATAATTAGACATTGCCTTAGGTTGATTTTTGATTAACCTTGTTCAGTGGTGGCTGTGGAACTGCCCGGGGAGCTCAGACCTGTCTGACCACGTAGCAAAATCAGAGGCTGCCTCATGTGGCTCTTAATGCTTCCCCACAAACCTGGGTCACTTGAGACCTATCTGTATACGTCACCCAGTCAGCAGATGCATTTGATGACAATTTTATGTTGGCTGATGAAGTCATGTGCCCTTGCACTTTTATTTTATGTTTTTATGCTTCCTTTGATATGCTGTTAACAAGGTGTTTCATTACTCCTGGGGTGTGAAAAATGACGTTTATGTACGTTTATCTCCCTTTTAAAGGGAGATGAAGGGTAACTGTGATGGGCCAGGTAAATACTGGCTGCTTAGCCCGGCATTAATCCTAGCAAAATACAGGCAATCGCAACAGGATTCAATTGAGTAAGAACTAAAGAATATGAATATAATTAACACCAGTCAAAATGGTCTTATGGAAAGTGGATCTTGTCAGACTAACCTGACTGTCATTCTTTGATGAGATTATAGGTTTGCTTGAAAAAGTTGGGTTGAACAGATGTAATATACCTAGACTCCTAAAGGGCATTTAACTTACTGCCTTGAGTTATCCAATTGCAAGAGCAGCAATACACAACATCAGTAGACTGTAACATACATGGATTAAGAACCTGCTACCGACATCTCAAGTATTTGTCATTGGGGAAACCATCATGAATAGAGGAGTTTCTAGCAGGGCTTGATAGGGACTGACAGCAGCCTCGATACCATTCAACATTTCTAACGAGAATCACAAAGTTCATTTAAAAACAGTAAAAAAACCCATCTGGATGATACAGAAATTGGTGAACCAGCAAACAGTGGGAAAACAGGGCAGCCAAAGCAAAAATCTGGATCACTCAGTAGATGACCACAGCCAAATACAAAGTATGTATGTCTACGGAGAAATGCACACAGAATGAGAAGCTCAGCTGCATGACTGATGGCCAAATGACCAGGGCAACCGCAGGTGGGAACGAAGAGACTATTCACCTTTGCTCAGGCTGATAGGAACATATTGCATGTATTTCCAGTGCCCAAATTTTAAAGAAATGAGCAGAGAGGTGAAAAGAACCGCAAAGAAGGATTCAACACATTTGGGGAGTTTTAAACAGCTCTGTTTAGTTTATCTAACATGGAAATTAAGTCACCTTTCAATCTGTAAGTACCTTCATCTGGAAAAAGCGCCCAGTCCTATGCAGCACTTCATTTAGTGGAGCAAAGTATAAATGTAAATGGCTAGAAGCTGATTTCAGTCAGTCAGGCAGGGAATAAGGCACACATTTTCACAAGTGTAATTAATCACTGGAGTCAAGTGTCAGGGTAAGAGGTAGAGCCACTGCTCACCAGAGTCTCTAGCTCAGGACTGGAGGCCTTCTGTGATATCACTTGAGTCAAAAGTAAGTTATGCTTTAGTCAAAGTCAAAAAGATTCCTGGGTTCAATCTAGGTGACTGAATGAGAGCTGTAGGTCAGATTATAGACCCTAATGATAATTTTTGGTCTTACACACCTGAAGCTAGGGCTCAACAGGAGTTAAGTCCACATGATTCCCTTTGTCACACAGTGTTTCCATGTGATGTACGAACCACCACTGAATCCAGTGAGAGTGTACGAGTTACGGTGACTTCAGATTTTGGGAGGGGTGGGGGAAGTATTCTAAACTTTGGGTTTTCTCTGCAATGTTAGTTATGGGATTTGCTGGTACCACCTAGGCACCAATGCACAATAGAAAACCACAATGTAATACAAATAATTCATAATACATCACCGAGAGCTGGGGAGAAGAATGATGAAGACTACTGCTTGCTTTTTGCTGAGATTTTGCAACTGCATATACATATTCAGACAATGGTTGGTTGCTGCCTTCTTCCTTTCTGCATCGTTAGCAGCTTTGGAGTATTTTCTCTCTTGCAGCCCATGCTAAATGGCTTTTCTGCCATTTAGGCATTGGTTCAGTGAACTTTGCGTGGATCTACCCTAAGCAGCTCAAACTTTAGCTAGCAAAGCTGCAGCTCCCTAGCATTTATAGATGCGTCAGAAGTGTGTTGTATACTTATTTTCCTTGCTAAATTCCAGTTTGCTTTTAGTATTATTATTTGAAGTGCATTTTTGCCTGTGCTTAAAGTTTAGAGGATATAGGTCCAAGATACTTTGTTCTCATCCAATACCATTCTTCAAGTATGTCAGTGCACCTTACCAGTGAAAAGTCCTAAGTTTAAAGGGGCAAGAGAAATTTTTCACACAGGGTGTTTCTATTAGATGGGGTTTTCCTGTCTGCTTTCTCTCCCTCAGTTGCAGCTAGGTATTGCTGAACTGGAGAACTTGTTGCCAAGCTTTTTTCAGGTATCATTTGAAAATGAATGGGAGGAGATGTATTTATGCTTCTCGCTGAGCTAACATCAATTTAAGAGATACTGTTCAAGGTAAAAGCCAAAACTTTGAACAGTTTCTTTAAGTAACCAAAAAAGAAGCCCCAAAAGCGAATTAGGCTTATAAACTGCAACATCACTTAAAGAACAAGACAAATAATTAGGTATAAAAGCATATGTTTGAAATTACCCTGACAAATCACCTGATGTTTGGAATTTGGGATTACAAGTACATCCCATCCTGAACACAGCTAATTAGTCTAGGACTCATGATTCGCATGGATGAGTATCAGCAGATAATTTTCCAGGAATTTTGGATGGAGACAAATTCCAGTGTTTGAATACTATGACTACAACCTTAAAAGCCAACTAGAACTTAAAACAAACTATTACCCAAACTGTTTTTATCACTGACTGACAATATTATATGGCAGGGGATTATTTACCTGGAATGCTCTCCAGTTTTCTACGAAGTTCCTCATTTTCTTGTTGCAATGAAATTACCTCCTGCTCTAGCTCTTGACACCGAGGGCAGTAACCTTCTTCCTCTTCCTCCTCTTCCTCCTCTGGAAGTGTAGAAGACGATGGATGACCATGGGATTCAGATGTTGCTGGAGATGTCCATCCACCTAAAGTGTGTACTGGAGAGGTTGAAAGTGGATCCACATCAGCCAAATGGCTAAAATCATTTACTGATGAGGTGTTCTGAGAAGGGAAGCTCCCAGAAAGCAAATAGTTCTGCAGGGAATCGGTAAAAACTCTCAGAAAGGCTGAGGTTTGTTGTTTCTTTTGCATATACTGCATCTCTATGTCTAAAATGTCTGACGTCTGACTATGGACCATTTTCCCAAGCTGACATTGCTCTTGTCTTTCACTATAATTTGGGTTTTCCTGCTTTATACAGGAAATCATGGACTGAGAGTGATTGTTGTCCAGTAGTTTTCCACCACAATTTAAGAGACTTAGAACCCGGCTGCATTGTTGGGCAAAGGCATCCAGAATCATTCGACTCTCTGAAACAAAAGAAAAGATGAATCACAGAAACCTAATGCAAAAGGTTATGCCAGTCAGTAGCAGCTAGACGAATGTACACAACTGTTTACAGTAGCATGCATTTTATTTCTGAACACATTAAAATGATGGCTTCTGCTTTAATACTTCTACAACACTGTGATTTAAAACAATCCCGACTTTGCTTCTATTTTGAGAGTGCCCTTGTGCCCTTGCTGTTAATCAGAAATGCATTGTGATGATAGTCACTGCTTACTGCCATCTTCTTTCAGAGGGATTAAGACAGGAAAATGGGGAAGAAAACACAAATTCCATGCAATTTGCTACAAGTAGAAGTCCAAGCAAGCATTTCTCTGGAAACTAATTTCAAGCTGCTGGCGGGCATTGCCTGTACATTTTTGCAGGACTTTGCACTACACCTTCTTCCTATGCCCTGCTCCTCTCCAACAAGGCTTCCAAGCATTGTTTTTTTTCCCTTTCATCTTTCCTGCACTTCCTTGACATTGGGCATGGGACACTTCACATGACCCACCTCCCATTTTATGGAGTTTGCTTCTGTTCCTTTTGCGTTAGGTTCCAGGAACGTCCCAGAACAACTCAAGAGTGATAAGCACAAACCCCTCTTCTTACACCAAGGAACGGCATAAAACGCACAATGTGAAGCTCCTTTGGTCAGAAGAGGAATTTTTTCTGTCCTGCTGACCTCCTATGAGTTTGTGGGTAGGCCAACATCACGCAGTGGAGAGCAGTGCAGAGTTCTTCAAGCTGCTCTGGACATAATCAGAAAACTCTATGTGGGGCTGTGCAGCAGCTTCTGGAGGCAGCAGCTTGGCTCTGGAAGCAGGATAAGGATGCCACGCTGCACTAGTCAGCCTTGCCTCTAATGACAGGAGGTGTCATGCCTCAGGGAGCAATAGCAGCTACAACCTAAACCTCCATAGTATAGTAGGATGGTTCATTTCCGAGTAGAGAAAGAGTAGACTCATGTCGAGTCAAGCTGCTGTAACAGTTCTCAGACTCAGATGGAAAATAACCAAGACACTTGGCTCTGATTTATGGTATGACCTGTTAGGTTCTCCGTAAAATTAATGCCTTTTTAAACATTTTTAGCTTATTCATAGCTGAGTTCTTCTAGGTGCCTAAAAAGATGTAACTAACATTTTGCATGAGATTAAAAAAAAAAAAAAAAGACTGGTAGATTTAAGCGCTGCCAATTTTGGAGAGCTCTTCTCAGGCAGGCTTGACTTTTAGAAAGTGACAAATGCATTTACTTTTGAAAAGGCAACCTGCTACAGATGCATGAGACTAAGCACCCCAGACCTTCATCTATCTTAACTTCATCACTAGAGACGAAAACATAGCCTCATCACAGTGGTAACATGTAAAGAACAGAAACGTTCACAATTCAGTCCTTTAAGAGGTGGCACTTCTCACAGTACTTCTCCATGATCCAGAAGATACACCTTCTGCCGGAAAATCTACTTCATACTGAGGTTATACAGCTGGCCTGAAGAATATTTGAAACGCCACTAATTTGCATTTTTACCATCCTCCAGATCTCTGCAAAGAGGGCAGGGCTGAAGCAGCATACAAATGCTTTCAGCCTCAAGCGCTGCCTGAGGAGACCTCCCCGGCACAAAACCCGAGGATCTGATCTCCCAAGGACTCAAACCTAAGAACAGGGACGTGAAGCGGACAGAATAGGCACAGGCGCAGTGCAGGGCTACGAGGCTTCCCAGGGCCAAGCAGAGAGAGCCCGCTGGCACGTGAAGGATTGGGGCGGCCCTAAGACCACTTAAAGCATCTTTGCAATCAGCCTCCTACGCTAACGAGTTGTACCACACCCTTGTAGATAGGCTCAGATGAACCGGGGCAGATTTCTCCAACACATCTTTGATCCAAAATGTTAAGCAATGCCCTCTGCCCTCATTACAAACTCAAAGGGCAGAAATGACCAGGCACTGCTGCCTGCTTTGCAAGTGGGTGCTGGAGCACCTCCGTAACCTCCATGCCTGCTGTCCCTCCTTCCCTTTTACTGCATTAACTTAAGGCCAGCTGTCTTTAACCCTTATGATGCAAGTGCAAAAAAACCCAGCACAACAGACGTAATATAAATCACAAGCACAGAATCCCAGTGACATTGCAGCTTTCTAGCTGGGACCTACTGATAAACCAAAAGCAAATCAAGAAACTCAAGCATCACTAACAACTTTAAGTTATGCTTTCTTTGCCTTATTTCTTCACTTCCCACATTTTCCCTTTAAAATTATTACAGGATGGTATTGATTGGAAGTTTGCAATCCTACTAGAGAGCAGTTTTTCATTCATTTTAATCCTATAATCCGATTCCAGACCTGAAGTCATGTTTACTGTTTGTATTTTAATCATTATGTTCCCTGTTGACAAAACAGTTACTCATTCTTTGCATATCCTTGATGCAAGGGGACAAAATATGAATGAAACAACTGAAAAGGGATTAGATTAGTATAAGATATGTTATTCTAATATTATGGTTTCTCCTAAAATAGGGCAAAAACTAACCTGACACTTCAAATACTAGTTCTGAAGAATGTTATAATACACACTAACATCAGTAAAGATAAAATTAATGATTAGTTTTGTTGTAAAATTGAATGCATTAGGCACATTCGCTGTGATAATGGCCTAAAATGTAACTGAAATTTTATACAGAAATGACAGTATTGATTTACTCTTCAGTTCAGTATCAGATCTACTACAAAGACACAATAACAGCAATTACTGGTTTTTTTTCTTAACTTTAACCCACACTCAAAGATATAAAAATGAAAGTCACGGCAAGGCAGGGCTATTTTGAAATGCTAGCAGAAAGATTCACACATGATTTTTTGTGGGTACCGCTGGGCAGCAATAGCAAGGGACGCTCTCAGCACCCATTCTGGAAAAATCTGGCTCTGTGCTGAAGTGGGTACCACTTTGAAGCGACTTCTACACCAGTAATGATACACGGACCCACAGCCTGAACAACCCTAAATGAGAATGATTACTACAGTTATTTCTGGTGATGAAGAAAAAAATAAAAACAAATGCTGCCCATTTAGCATATATCGTAGAAACTGGGATTTCAGCTTTTATGGACTGACTGCAATTAGAAATGCAAGCACTGTGCAATGTCTAATCACTAAGAAATGACAAAAAGTTGGTTTTATGTGATTACTACTGAATAATCACTGATCTATGATTCTTAATTGATTTAACATAATATATGTATTTTCTAGGAAAGGAGGATTCTGTTGAAATGACTCCACTGGACTAAAATAGTGTAAACAGTTTATTAAAGTCTTATTGTGATATTCCTTTTCATTATTACGATGCTCACCAACCGTGTAATTCTAATGTCTCAGACCCCACAGTCTTTAGTCTTACAGAACTTCTATCGACTTTAACTAGACTTCTGCCTGAAGGCAGACTTGCCAGATCAGGCCCATAAAGTGCTAAAAGAGCAGGATTAAATTGCTAAAAGTGTAAACATTCCTAACTAGATTATTTGAGAGTGCAAGCAACCAGAAGATAATATCATATGGCAAATCAGGTACCAACTCCTGGATGTAGCATTCGTCTTTACATCTTTTTCTCCTTGATGCTGAACTATGTATGGGGCTGCTTAGCTATCCAACTGCCAGACTGAAACCAGGGATTTAGTAAGAGCAAACTTCTGAAACTCAACCTGACAACTTAACTGATGCATCAGAAAAGATGTCTGGAAAGATTGGCAGGTATAACATCAGCTTTTCCTACACCTGAGGATCTTTTCAATACTTAGACCAGACAGCTTTATTAATAAGGCATTGTGTTGGGTCTCAATGGCTCTGGATTCAGGTTGTGGCTTTTCCATAGTTTCCTTTGTAACCTTGGGCAGCTGCTTTAAAAAGTCATCTTCATAACTATTGAGCGGGTCTGAATACCATACATTCTCCCCTGCAGGGAATGTATTCATTGGTATTTAATTTTCAGCAGGATTCAAAACTCCAGGTTCCTTAGCAATTTCAATGACCTCACTCTTCACCTTGCAGTGTTTCAGTCCTCTCACCTGAGGAATTATATTTCTTGATTTGCTGGATTATTATCATAGTTATTATTACTTTAGATCCTGGGGCAGCAGCTCTGTACCCCCCAAATGGCTTTGTCCACACATACAGACTTTGTCATTATGTTTTTAGATATGAACGCTGCTCTAGATGCCTATGCTCGAGTCACAATATTGAGAGCATTTGACACTCCCATGATTAACTGATGCTTTCTCAGGCATTTTGCATGAAGATCACTGAGCCAGTCCAGTGGATGAAGACTACAAGTGTTTGGCCATTTCAGTACTGATCTGATAGATCTACTTCCAAATGAGGGTTCCCAACTTCTCGGTTAAGGCCGAAATTATGATCTTCGCCTTCTCTGTTCACTTAAAAACCTGTTTTCTGTCTGGACACGACAGAGCTTGATTAACT
Source organism: Pelecanus crispus (assembly GCF_030463565.1). Taxonomy (NCBI): domain Eukaryota; kingdom Metazoa; phylum Chordata; class Aves; order Pelecaniformes; family Pelecanidae; genus Pelecanus; species Pelecanus crispus. The sequence goes on along the minus strand of NC_134646.1, from coordinate 59,917,802 downwards.
GGTCCCATTAAACATGCCAGGTTGTTGGCACTGGAAGAACACCTCTAAGACAGCTCTGCCCTTCTTTCTCTGCTTTCCAGGAATGCCCATCTTAAATTTTAAGGCACGCTGTAAGGTCTACATCATGATTTCCAAAGGAAAAGGAGTTTCTTTGGTGGACTGTGATACTGTTTAACGCACATGCTACCAAAGACAAAGACACACATTGTTTTCATACTAGGAAAATAATGTGAATAGACTAATAAAGAATTAATATTTTACAGGAGAAGATGGGTATCTGCTGGTGCTTTGAATGCATTCGTGTGACTTACTCTGTAGCAGCAGTGGTCAGAGTAACCACTATTCACTAGAGGAGAGAGAAGGCTCACGCTGCAGCGCAGCTCCACATTTCTTGTCATAAGATGACATTTCTCATGCAGGATCTTCCCCTACAAGATGGGATCCTGAGCTAGATCTTTCCCCACCGTGGCGCAGGGTGGAGAAGACCTGCTTTTCCTCCTTCCCATAACCCCTCTTCCTGCAGTTCTTCTGGAGTTGGAGGTCACGGTGGTCTCTTAGAGAGGGACTGAGGAAGAACCCATTCATTCTTGGCAAGAGCTCTAACCATTAGGAAAAGCTTCAAAAACATGGAAGCATCCTTACTTGTGGCTGTGTGTGAGGCGCACACTCTGAAAAGCAAACTTAGTGCTCTGAATCCCTAGGGGCCAGAAATGTCATACCTGAAGATTAAGAATCAACTGCATTAAGTGTTCAAGTTGCTAGTGCAGTTAGACATCCCAGGAACGGTGTTTTAGTAGCCAGCTTGCTCACTGCTGCCTGCACAAATGAAGAGGTATCAGCAAAAAGAGGGGACCCTCGGAAACTGAGCTTAGAAAGTGGGTGTCCCTACAAAACTGTGATCTACCACCCTCCACCCCTTCACTCAAGTGAGCACCCACCAAGTGCCACGGCTCAGCTAAGTGGGAAAACCGTGCGAGGTGTTCTGGAAAGGGCCCAGCCCGTGCCCCTTGCTGCTGCGGGGAACCCAGGAGCCGGGTGGGCAGAGACCCTGCGGGCACCAGGCAAGGCGCAGAGCGGCCGTGCACACAGCACCACGCAAGCGCTCCCACTCCCCAGGGGCGACACCCCACCTCTGCTTCCCCATCGGCAGCCTGAGCTATTGAATTGGCTCACGCATTTGTTAAGAGGTTTTCAGGGCTCTGGACGATGGAAGTACTCCACATACATACAGCCTGGAGGTCCCAACCTCGAGGTCCCAACTAGTTGACCATCGACAGTGCCCTGCTCAGCTTACCCGTGCTACAGCTCCTGCGACACAAGGCACCTGCTGTTTCTCCATCACCAGGCAGGAAGCATAGGTGCATAGCTCAGCAAAGCACCCGTACCTCAGGGATTACAACACCCACGAGGTCTAAACCTTGCCCCTTGCTTTATCAGCCTCTGCTAACAACTTGTACAAAATCCCACTTTGGCACACCGTAGCAAGTTTTTGGTTTGTTTTCTCCTGTTCTGTTTTGCTTGGTACTTCAAAGTCTTAGCTGAGAGAAGGGTATGTCGGGACCCATACAGGAACCTAAAGTATAAGTAAAGCCTGGATGTGCAGGTGACAGGATGGGGACTTTGCAGAACTTCAGTGCATGAACAGCAGTTCCTGAACTATCTTTTTTAGCACAGGACCGAAAGCAATGACAAACCCTGAAGCCTGCTCTAGCTGCTGGTTAGTACAGTCTACAGACACAGGAGAAAGTCCAAACTTCTGCTCATCAAAGCCCAGAGGGCTCTGCTGTGAATATGGCCTCGTATATCATCTACCAGACAGCTGAGTGTTTTCCATGGCGTAATCTGCTTCTGTAAAGAAATGTAGGTGTCACATTTATCAGCAGCGTTTTGCTTGTGGGCCACAAAAGGAAAAAAAAAACAACAAAAAACTGAAATACCACCATTTGGGCATTTAAAATACAAAGTAATTTCAAGAAAAAAGAAAACATGACCTTCTGCCACAGATATCGGGACTATGCGTCAGAGCCGTGAATTTTCAGGCCAATCTATTCAAGTATTAAACTTTTTTGGTAAAGTACTTGAATTATTTGTAACAAGACATGATAAATTCATCCAGTACACGACTGCTTCGGAGTGAAAACAGGCATTAAAACATAGCCATATATCCTATTAACTAGCGTATCTCCCTGTTTAGTAAGGAAATGTCATCACATTTGTTACAAAGGCAAACAGCAACATACCAAAACAGGATCCAATTTTTCTAAATAAATAAATCAATGATGTGTCAAAAATTAACAGATGAGTTAATATACCCGATGTTATCAAAACCAGATGGTGCTTCATAATATTCATCCTGTTCAGTCAAACCCTGAATATATTCTGGACCATCAGTATATAAAATAGGATGCTGCTATTTGTGATGGCAAACAAAAGCAATCATGCCTGCCAAGCACATACTATAACAGGCAGCATTTCAGCTCTGCTAGACAGAAAGTAATTAGAATGCTTTTAATGTCCAAAAGAATGATGCTGATAGGCTGCCACAGATGTGTAGATTTATGAATATTTATATGGTGGTTTATAGCTGACACTTTTATCAGTTGAAGAAGATAAAATATCTGCCTGACTCAAAAGCTTGACAGTCAGGTTAATAAAATCTCATTAAAGAGAATGACCTATGCAATTATATAGGATTTATTGTAATTCATTTTTGATTGTACTCTGCTTAAAGATGCAATTTCCCATTTCCTGATGCCAAATTTAGGCTGCATATCAAGATCTACGTGGTTTTTAACTCCAAGCCATCACTAGAAGAAAGATAGGCGTTCAGCATCTCGGTATCTTACACCTTTAAAGAACAAAAATAATAAAATAATCTGATCTCCTGTTCCTCGCTGCATCTTACGGAAACGGTGTGCAGGCAAGCAGCCGATCTGTTTTCTTTCTGTTAAAATCACCATCTCCTTCAAGAGCAGCCCCTCCATTACCCGCAGCTCCCTCCGGCAGCCGGCCCCAGCCCGCCGCCCTCCCCGGCCGCGACGGCTGCGGAGCGCCCGGCCGGGGCTCCCCGGGCCCGCAGCGGCGGCGCTCCCGCAGGTGCCGGCCGCCCGCCCCGCCGAGCCGCCGGCACAGCCCCGACGGCGGCGGCCCGGCCGCGACCCCCCACCCCCCGCCGCCGCCGCCACCACCGCGGGGGGCGATGCCGGCCGGGCAGCGGCCCCGACGGCGGCCCCGCCCGCCCCCGGCAACTTCAGCCGTGCCCGACGGGCGGCCCCAGCCGCTCGCCCCGTCCCCCCGGCGCCCAGCCGCGATGGGGGGGACCCCGCGGGGGGGCCGAGCCCGCCGCCACCTCCCGGGAGAGGCGGGGGTGGGGGGGTGTGCGCGTCTGTGCGTGTCGGGGGGGGGGGGGGGCGAGCCGCCCGCAGCCCCCATCCCGCTCCCGCCTGCTGCAAAGTGCCCCGCGAAGTTGCGCGGCGGAGGAGAGGAGTTGCGGGTACCTGCGCTCAGCTCCGCGCCGCCGCCCGCCGCCGCCGCCGGGCAGGGGCCGTAGCGGCCCGAGGAGCCCGGGGCCGGCGGCGGCGGCGGCGGCGGCGGGCGGGGGTGGCCCTGGGCAGCGCCGGGGGCGGCGGCGGGGCGGGCGGGCCCGCCGGGGAAGGGGCCGTGCGGCGCGTAGGGCAGCAGCTCGGCGGCGGCGGCGGCGTGCGGGAAGGGCTGCCCCGCTCCGCGCCCGCGGGGCACCTCCACCATGGTGGGTCTCTCGTAGCGCTTGGCCAGCGCCGCCCGCTTCCCGGGGAAGGTCTTCAGGACGCTGTAGGGGCCCCGCTGCTTGTAGATTTTGGGGGTGCTGGGCCCCTCCTCCGCCGGCTGCATCTCCTCCTCCATCCTCCGCCGCCTCCCCCGGCGCGGCGCGGCGCGGCCCCGCTCCGGGGCTGTGTCTGCCGCCGCCGCGGTTCGTCTCTGTGGCACGGCGGAGCCCCGGCGCGGCGGGGCGCCGGCCTGATTGACAGGCGGCCGCGCCAATGCCTGGAGGGAGACGGGCGGCGACCGCCGAGTGTTTAGGGTAATCTCTGCTAATGGCAGCGGGGCGGGGAGGCGGGCCCTGGCGGGGCCGCCGCCGCCCCCGGCACCCCCCCCCCGCGGGGGCAGGTGAGGCGCCGGGCGCCGCCGCGGGGGCCGAAAAGCCGGGGAACGCCCCCGCCCCCCCCCCCGGCTCGGCGCGGCCCGCCGGGGCCGCGGGGCACCGCCCCGACCCGCCGAGCCGCCGCCAAAAGTTTGTGGCCCCTCCGGCGGGCGCGGAGCCCCGCCGGCCGTGCCCCGCCGGCCGCCCGGCCCTCCCCGCCTCTCCCCTCCGCTCCCCGCACGGAGCGAGCCGCGGGCCCGCCTCCCCGGCTATTAGGGGTGAGATAAATAATGCCATAAATAAAAGTATTTGGGAGTCCAGGACCTGTCAGAGTTGATTAGGGCACAGAGGACATTTTCTTTCTCATTATGCAAAAGCATTTCATGGCGAAATAAAAGAGGTTTCGCTGTAACTCATGCATGTCAGATTTCCAGGAATCCGGGAGATTAATCACATTTAACATCATTTGCAGCGTCGCGTCCCCCCGCCCGCTTTTTGCAAACTGCTTAAATGAGGCGGACACGTGGGGCGAAGCCTCGTCCCTCTCCCCGCCGCCCCCCTCTCCCCGCCGCCTCCTGCCCAGACCCTTTCAGGGACAGTTAAGAAATAATGAAACGCTGGTGAAAGACAGGAAGAGAATGAGATGCCATCGAGAGACGTTTCTGAGAAATGGTGGAGATCTGGGTGAGATGGGAGACAGCTGAAACTGAATGATATGTTGAAGAAAAATAAACGATAACAAACCGCTCGCTCGCTCTCCCCATTCTTTTCTGCGAGGCAATTTTATATTTTGCATTAACATTTCCCTTCTTCTGTCCCACTTCTCTCCTGCTTCTGCTGCTATAATTTATCAGGATTACAATAAGCCCTCTGGCTTTTGGAAGTAAAATTACAGAACACCTTAGTTATATTTAAGCGGTGGCGGTGGGAAATCATTCCTCTGTCGTCACGTGGAGTTTTGGCTACTTATTGTGGTCATCGCTCTCCTATTTCAGCTCTATTTATTTAGTCGGAGTCGGGCTCGCTGGAAATGAAAAGCGAGCCTTCTCTACAGATATAATTAACTCCCGTGGTCTTCCGCCCCTCTCCTGCAGAAAAGTCGAGCTAACTTCTATAAGCTAGGCATTTCTTTCATGCAGGGCATAGAAGGAGCTGGGCTGTTTCTGATTTTGATTTTTTTGACAAGTAGAATAAATCGATTCCTTGTAGCAGCCAAAAGCCTCTAAGTAAAGGCTAGTGTAATAGAAATCACTATTTTACTTAAGCAAAATCAATCATAAGTCTTTTTGTTTTCTGACTCTTTGATCGCCTGTGCTTAAAAAAAAAAAAAATTGTACTGTAATGCAAAAGAGAGAATGAAAATAAGTGTGAGGGAAACTCTGCTTCCACTCAGAAATGAAATGTGTCCTCCACCTTGTCTCATCTGACCGGCCTCTGCCACAGCCTTGGCCAGCAGCTGCCTGAGGTCAGGATGGTAATAAAATTCCGTAAAGATAATATTAGGCTCTTAATAGTTAGATTCAAATAAACAGCCGAAAATTACTGGCTCAGGTGTCAGCTACGTTCCTAGGAGCTCACTGCTCTTTGGCGTTGGCGCCTACCCTTCTGCTCCCGGTGGAGGAAACAGCCCTTGCCTCCCACGAGCCTTGTACGAACGGAGAAAGCCGGGCTTGGCCAGTCACGTCCTCCAAGCTGCCCCCTTTGCCTGCGGTCCCTGCAGCTCCTCAGGCAGATGCTGGGTCTCCGCGGACATGAAGAGAGAAGCAGATCTGGGGTTAACAGGGTCCAAAGCCACTGAAACGAGGCGTGGACCTCAGCCAGGAGGAAAACGGAATACATATTTTATGCATTGAATTTCTGCTGAGGTTTTTGACAGTGCCCGTCACTGGACCACCAAAATGCCCCTTCAGTTGCCTTCAGGAAGTCTTGGCTTTTGCTCTGCTCTGCTCTCCATGAGTCGTCCGGGTACATAGACCTAAAAAACGTGCTGGGTTTTTTCCCCCCGCTTTCCTTCAGCGAGTCTTTCCCTGAGTTTCAGACAAGGGCCACTGGTGCCGTGGCCCAAGGGCTGCGTGTTGTGCCTAACCTGAGGGGCTCCTGCAGCCCAATCCTTGCGGAGTGAAAGTGCTTAACCTCGGCGGTCGTGCCTCTGGCCTTGCAGGATGCCCCTGTTTAGGGGAACCATTTTACTCATAAGCTCTGTACAGCTATGCAGTCGTTCTTGCAGGTGGACTGGTGTGACTTTGCAGTTGAGGAGCCAGCAATAGACTGGCAAAGAGGCAGGCTGGGTGAAGTGACGGTCTCGAAGCATGGGGAGATGCCACCGTACCTGCTGCGAGCAGTTGTGGGCCCCCTTCCACGGCCACTCCCTGCATCTCATCAACATTCTCATCTCATCATTCACCACTCTCATCCTACGGCACCTGAGTGGTCTCGTGAATAACACCATGTAGTCATTAAATTATTATTAACCAAATATTTATCTCTGAATTACAGTCCCATTTTGGTTTTACACTGGATTAAAACGGTTAACATATAGCCCTTGCCTTGATCAAGTGAAAAAAAAAAAGCCTTAGCTGATACCAGCACCTCATTTCAAGAAAGCCAAACACCTTAATTTCCCTTAGATTGTGCCACCACTTGGGATCTGACCCTGAAGCGAAGGTTGTGTCTTTCCCTACCTGTTTATTGATGCAAGTTTCCACCGTTTTACTGATGCTAAGGGCTGGAGATCTGTAACAGGATTATTTCAGAGCACTCCATGTAGAAAAAGGATGAGAAGTAACTGACCGTTGGAAAAAAAACTAATCAAAACAAAGACGAAGGGCACAATGAAAAATAAGAAACCCAACATTGCTGCAGTGTATACTCCTCTGCTCCTAGAAATCACCGCAAAGAGAGTATTTGTCAGTATATAGAAAAATACCCAATCTAGACACAGGCTATCAATCACTGAACATGCTTGTGTTGAAGGTACTGTGAGGTACTCAAAGAATAAAAGTGTGATTCATCTCTATCTTCCGAGCAGGGGCTAAATCTTGCTCCACTTATTCATGGGAGCAGTGCTCCTGTGATAACTAAAGCATGCAGGATTTGGCCATGAACTGCCAGTATTGCTCTGCACATTTGGAGTGCATGATGAGAGCTAAGATTGGCAACTCTCCCCTGTAATCTAAACCACTCTGCAAGCAGGCTAGCCATAATTTGCTGCCCTAAACATTTAACCCCAGCTAGTTAATTTAAGCTTAGCTCAGTTGCTCATGTTTATGGATAAAGAAACAAAAGGGAGCGCATCAAAAGGAAAAGATGACTGTGGAATTCAATATTTCAGCAGCTGTTGATAGGTAAATGTTATTGAAGTGTGGCATTCAAAACCAAAGGCCTGCATTTATGATAATGAGCCTAACAAGGAAATGAGATTGACACAGCAATTCTCTGTTTTTGTTGTCCCCTGAGGTTAGAGATTATGCAGTGCATGGTGCTGTTTTTAGCCTCTTTGGTGATTCCAACTGTGAGAGACAACGCTGTGCATATTTGTCAAGGTTGCACTTTAATCAGGTGACTCAGGAGCTTTTTGAGGGAGAACACGAACTGCTGGTCTCACTTAAACCTTAATCCACATCCTATGTCAGAGATCCATCAGCCAAGCGATGTGGCTTTTAGTCCCCGCTTTTCCTTTACGCTTACTCAGTGCTCTGTGAAAATGCTTTGAAATAATTGAAATGTATCTATCACAGTTACATTGTATTTTGAGAATTACTGGAATGTTTCTCGGTGACATTAATTGGTTTTAAAATATTTTTGTCTTTCTAATTAGTGCAAGATTGATGAGCAGTGGAAAGGGCATTTATACACAGCGAGACACGTATTTCCATGCTACATTTGTGTCTTAATAAAATGGTAGCTAACTGGTTTCTTGTGCTGAATAAACACTGTCAAGAAAGAAAATATCCTATAACTTTAGGAGGAGGAAATATCCTATGTTTTAAATGGGATCACACTGTGTAAAAAAAAAAAAACCAAAAAACAAACCCCAAACAAACCAACTGGTCTCCCTGAGGGCTGGAAAATGGATAAATGAATTATTTAAATATAGTTAAAGGACACCCAGGAAAAAGTAATGGCTTTGATACCCAATGTAGGGAAAATTATTAATATTTTAAGGAAATGATTGTGGACACATGGAAAAGCTTGTTTTAATTAAAGATAGCTTACATAAAGGAGTTTTAAGAAGGGAGAAGTAGTATAGGGTACTTGTTGCTGAGAATGTTTTAGAAATCCATCATGGATACAACAGATGATGTAACATATTCCAAACTTTTGTCTGCCCTAAAAAAGCTTCACTGTCTGTATTGGAGTGATTTGGAATAGCTTCCCCTCCCTGGAACACCAGCTCTTGCCCTAGCCCTTGCCCAAGCTTGGTGCTCTCGTCTTGGCCAGCACCACGTAATGTAGAGTTGCTCTGTAATGTTTAATTGCTCTTTGCAACGTTTAGACCTCATCTTGCAGCACTCAGCATTTTGAGAGCAGCACCTCCAAGGGTCTGCTGGCTGCATGCTGAAAGGGAGGGCTGATGCTCCACAGGCTGGGATCCAGCGGCTTTGCCAAACCTGTGCGGCTCTCACCATTTCTGGTATTTCTTGCCCTTCACGTACTTTCCAATGTCATTTATCCAGGCTTGCAAAAAGGTGGCCCTTGCAGGGTGGCACAAGTCACACTGAGCTAGAACTCAATTAGGGTAGAAAACGTTGGTTTCCCAAAGTAGAGACTTTATTAATATTTTGCATTGAAGCGTTGCGTTTGGGCCCAGCACCTATAGCAGCTGTTCAGAAATAGTGTCAAACTTTGTCAAGCAAGCTGTGTGTATCAGTTGCAGTTAAAACACAGATGGGATGGACAGGGGAAAACAGCTGGAAGCAGAATCTTCCTTAAACTCATCTAGATGGGGAACCTGACTGGTTCAAACACAACGGGATATACATGATCAGCCATGCAGCGTCTGCCAAGCAGAGAGTCAACTATGCTTAATTTGATGAAAAACACAGGCCTGAGAGATGCCTGGAGATACCACCGGTGCTGGAAGCATGGGAATGACACCTAATTCTTTGCTGGAGATAGGCTTCACCCCAGATTAGATGCCTTTCCTAGCTTTAAAGAGGGCCTGTTAGGAATTGAAGGGTGTAAAATCTTCCCTGCATTTGCCTTCATCACTCTTCCATTCTCAAGCAACCCCTAAACCTTACATTAAATCATGACAACTTAACGACTCATTCTTGAATGCAGAGTTCAAGGACTTCCTCTACATTAATAATCTTGTGGAAGTAACACTGGCAATCCTGTGGGAGACCCCAAAAAGCTGTCCTTGGGGGCAAAATCATTACTTACAGTCCAGAAAAGAGGAAAGCAACGGGCAAAACCTGGAATCTCCTGAGATCGCATTTGCACACTGGGTGGTGCAGCACAAAATTACTCGTTCGGGAGAGGTGCTAAAATCTTTGGAACACAAACTGAACTGAATGCCACATTGAAAGAAATGGGGGGAAAAAAAGACAACAGTATGTAAAGGCAAAATTGTGTGGCAGCAGGGCCAGAAGACTGCTGTGGTTTCAAGTGAGAAGAAATTCCATCACCCTGCAAGTCTTTGTGCCTGGGAACCTGTCCATCACAAGCTGCATCGGCTTAGGAAAAAAATAAACAGGTGAAATCTTGTTTTCTCTATGGTAAATGTACAGATGTTGTGTTTGCAGAGACTGAAATTTACCTGATGCACCACCCACCTCTGAGCCTCCGCACACAGATGAGTTGCGCCCAAAAGACATCCAGAGGTGATCTCAGAACAGCACTTCAAATAAGTGACGCTCTATAAAAATGCATGCTTTTACCTGTTTAAATGCAAAGGATCTGAAATAAAATTGATGATATGTCTATGGTTGTCTCAGATGATAATATGATAATACACTGAGCATCTATCAGCTTTACTTTTGTGATTACTATATCATGAGAATCTCTTTATGTCCTAGCCATTATTCAGCATCCTTGTTATATTCTTGTTTCTTTGCTATGTGACAATGGGTTTACGTCTTAAAACAGGAGAGAGACTTGCCCATCAATATCAACAGAGAGGTGAGAGTTAACTGTCTCTGAATCTGATGCTCTGTCCCTCAATCTCTTAATTTATAATTAAGGAAATCTTATATCATCTACCATCCTTGGAAATATCCACTGGGTTTGGTGCTGAATCTGCCACCCTTAGTTAGAGTAAAGCAGATCAGAATTTAGGTAATTTACATTATTTTAATCTGGACTAACATTTAAAAATTTATAAAAATCTTCTTCCCAGCTGGTAGAAAAGTGGCTCTTCAAGGAAGACAGTATTTCCTGTTCTGCCTCCACAAACATCAATTTCACTTATGTAGGATTTAGCTGGTTAAGAAAAAAAAGGGCTGTGGGTTTTGGGGGGATTTTGGGGGGGGTGTGTGTTTGGTTTTTTTGGTCTCTAATTCTCCAACCCCTTTTATTTTTTAATACTATGGTTACTGTAATTTTCTTTTGCTGGGATAAAAATCCTTTCTGATCACCGCTATTAATGATAGAGGAAACCATGCTTTCCAAAGAAAGGGTATTAGCTTCCCTAATTGTTGTTTTCGGACCATATATATGTATGAAAGCAAGAGACTGTGGCTCCTGGAAAACCCACGTACCAAGAGATAGCTCTCCTGGTTTGGAAGAAAATACATTGGCCAAATACACCTGGCCAAAGCATGGGCAGAGACATAGCCTTTCCTTCTTTATACTCTCTTGCAGACACACACGCGTCCAGAAAACTGGCAAACTAAATATTAAAATCTGACACTTGCACAGTGAAGATTTTACATGTTCACTTACATAGGCATCTGATTAAAAATGCAAATGAAGCTGGCTTCACTGAGATGCTGACCTCAGATCAAGCTTTCTGAAGACAGGCTATTTCCACTTTCCTCAGAAGAAAGAAAAAAAGTCGTGAGTTTTTATTCACCTGGATGAAACAAAAAAATGTGTAAGAACTATTTATAAATATGTATGAATAAATATTTAATTATATATATGCTGAACAGTTTAACTGTTGTTCAGCAAATACATAATTTGTTAATTTTGCCTGCTTCCACTGAATAATTTATTCATCAGATCGGCTTTTTTAATATTCACTAGATGATCGGCTGATCAAATCCTGTTAGCTGAATGTGTTATTTGATTTTTTTTTGCCCTTTTAAAAAATCACTTAGTCTATTGGAAGAACATTGCTGTGATTTATTAGTGGTATATTCCACCCAGTCCATGGTGACATTCTTCAAGAGTAACCTCTGAAGACAGTAGATTTCTTGCTCCTGTCATATGATATTAACCTTTCGTAATCCTGACGCGTATTAGATGTCTTTGACCAGGGAAATAAAACCCCATGTCCAACAGCACCCTTTTGTGTCACACATTCATGACAACACATGTATGATGTGGTTTATTTTTCATTTGATGACTGAATATTGAATTATTTAGATTAGCTACATCAATCAATCCTATATTCTGGTTCATCCAAGTGTCTTCTCTGCAGTTTGTTCAGTAATATGTCTCTGCAAAGGATTTCTTCTTGCCATGTAGCTTCAGAGATACCCTGACATTACAGTGCGGAACAAGATGCAGAAAGGACAGTATCTAATCCTTTACAAGTCAGCCTTGAAGTCAATCATCCTATAGTCCTTTGTAGCTAGAAAAGGACTTCTTACACTTACCACTTGAAAAGGGAGATTCTTAGCTTTCAATTGTACTGTCTTCATACCCAGGGAGGTCTGCAGAGATCAGGAAGTAAAGCCACGGTATCATTATGTTTGGAAAATTATTTTATGTTTTTATAGTATTCTTTTACGTTTTCAAATTTTTTAAAGCTTCTGAGGACATACTTTTTCTCTTAAGTTACTGAAGCCTAAATATTTGAATAAAGCTAGCCTTGTAAGAAGGAGGTTGTAAAAACCAGCATCAATTCAATTTTAAAAAAATATTCTCAAGCTAATTCTCTGTAACACTGTTCTATAAGACTTGTAGTATATAGAGAATAAACAATAGGGCAGTGACACCCAAAAGCGTTGAGAGCACCGCTCTGAAATGACCTGTGTAACTTTGTGCCAGTGCTAGTCAAGACTAGGGCCAACATCTAGTACTCAGATGTGTGTGCCACAATCTGTGTGCTACAGCCTAATGTATTCCATATTTCAATATGCATGCATATGTAATAGGCTATATAATATTCCATACAAAAATTGCATTAAGAAAATGTTAAAGTTGCCTAATTCGGCATTTAAAAGTCAGGAAATAAAATTAAGGTTGTACATGCAACATTAACTCTGTTCCCTAGTGCATTTGCCTATGATACAGTCTAATTACATGATCAAATATTATTTCTCAGATTATACAGTATAATATCTACATTTTTTTCATCTCGCAAAGTGTGAGGTGAATTAGGCAGGACCCAGCTAGATTTCATAAACCTCCATATGAAAAGACTCCAAGTAAACGTGGACTTGTCAGTTTGGAGAAGGGATAACTGAAAGGCGTTATAACAGGGGGTTGTAAAACCATGAGTGGTGTGGAAAAGGTGAATAAAGAATGATGATTAACTACTCTTTCCACTGTAAAAGCTGGGGGGCATTCACTCAAGCAAGTTTAAAACAAGCTTCTTTTACATGCCACACGCATTAACTCACCACCATAGACTGTTGAGGAGGTCTAAAGTATAATGCATCCAAGAGACATCAAAGAAATGTGATAGAGCCACTGCTGACTATTACGTGTGAGTTATGGGTCCAATGCCCGTGTCACTAAGTTGGTGGTGGCTAGGAGCTGGGAGGATCTACTTGGGAAGGGCTCATTTCATTTTTGTTCTTTCTCCAAACAACCACTGCTAATCATGGTTTCAAAAGAGTAGCAGTTACCAGTGTTCCCATACAAAGTAATGATGATGACAACGACAATGACAGTAATACCCTGTATTTGGGATCCCTGCCACAAGGAAAGGAGAGATGAGTGTGACCCCTTGGTCTCAGGAAGATGTGGCCCCTGTTTACCAGCTAAGAACCCCATCCTCTGAACTACTCCTTACTGGAGACGTTTCTGTGCACATAAATAACCCAGTGATACCAACCTAAAAACTTTGCAGGACTGTCCCTGTAAGACTCCATTCCTGCTCACTGCTCCACACTCAAGCAGGATCTTACCTTAGATTTGTAGAGCTGGGTTTTTTTAAGCACTGAGTGGAGGACAACTGGATCTTTCTTCGTATTTCCCTGCAGTTTGAGGCACATGTGCCTGTGCCTCGGTGGCTTCTCTCCCTGACTCCAATGCCAGAGGTGTTGGTTATGAGATTGCTGCAATCCACTGCTGGCTGGCATGGGGTGTCCTCGGTGGGCCAGCCAGTGATGGTGAGCATCCCTGGGAGCTCTGGACCAAAGGTGCCCAAAGAGGCATAGGAGATGACACACTCTCCAGGTACAGGCTCTGTTTCCACATGGAGTGGGAAACTGAAGTGGGGCTGTTTACCTATGACATGGGAGTGCATGTCAGAAAAAAAGCAGGTGGAGATGACAGCCGTGTGATAGACCATATTCACAATAAATTCCATTTACCTTGCATATATTATCTGCCTGCTTCACCTGCACTGTGACTGCTAATTCATTTCTACCAAGAGTCTTTTTCTTATGCTAATGAGGTTCTTTAAACAATTGTTGCTAAAAACTCACCGAGTTGCTAGAGAAATGGTCCTTTCTTTTCCCAAAATGCAGAACAGTCCTTCCTTCGCTCATGACAGGCCTGAAATGACAGTATTGTTGCACTGGCAGTTTTAAGGTCTGTTATTTCACTCTTCGTTTGGTCTAGAAGTCAGTATTTTATATAGTTAAAATCAAGAAATATTAGTTCGAGGAATTAGATTTTGAGGAAGTCTTGACAGATAGCAAGGTATTATGTATAATTAACACCAAATAATCTACAATTAGAAGATTATGCATATACAAAGGTTATTTTGGGGAAATGAATGATATTTTAGAAAATATATGGGTGATGATTTTTACTGCCTCTGAAGTCTGAGGTTCTACATGCCTTTGCAGATGGAGCAATATAAAAACAGTGTCAATTTTCATTTTAAAAGACCTGAATTCTTAATTTTGTATTCTGTAAAATGTCTATAACCATCTGTAATGCTGATCTGTCTGTAACATCTCAAGATTACATCTGGGTGAGGTACCAAATAAAAAAGCTCCTCCTCAAGGGAGGAGTTAATTTTCTGGTCGTGAGGAAAAACAAGCTTGTTGCTTACAACTGCCATGCTACAGTGGCTTATACAATAGGATTTTCAAGCAGGGAGGGGAAAAGTAAATGTGAGAGGAATTACAATCTTGTAGTAAGGACACAAAGTGCTGACTGTATGCAGCTGTCCCATACTTACCTGTATGGTAGAAAAGAAGTTGTTAGTAATTTGTGTGTGTGTGTGTGTGTTTCATTCCCTTTCGTTCTGCCATTTAGGTGGGGTATAAAATACAAGTATTGTAGAAACACTTTGCACTGGAGCAAATCACTGCATAACACCCCCAGCACTGGGGAATGTAACTCTGCATCCCATTGCACATCTTTAATGTGGAGATCGTAAACAACCCTTTTGTCTCTCTCTTTTATTTTTCAACAATATTTCTTTTCTTTCCCAAATTGGAGACTAACCATTCCAATAATGGATAGACAAGAGGCCGCCCATCTTTTTATCTCTGTGAGAGACACAGCAGCTACTCTTCCTGGAGAGCTCAGCAGCCTTGGTCTGCTCACAGTCCAGCCATGGGGACCTGTATGAGCTCTCTGTGGACTCTTCCCATCTTGTACAGCAAAATTTCTTTCCAAAATAAGAACCCTGGAGCTGTTCAGTACTCAGCTCTGCTGGCTGATATTGTATCCAGGGCCAGATCTGTGGAGGACAGCTGCCCTGGAGGGTGGACATGGTTGGAAGCAGCTCTGTCTCTCAAGATGTTTCTCCAGCACCTGTCCCCTACTGTGCACCATTACAGTTATGCCTGGCCATGTGCAGGATTTGGCAAATGCCTTGCAGGTGACAACATCGCTGGAACACAGCACAAAGACATTTGGGTTAGAATAGTTACATCAATGGTGATGTCCACAGGTGGAGCAGGTATAAAGGCAGCTTCAGAAGGAACCCTTCATAGCTGTGTGACTTCCCAGCACACTTTGAAATGTCTACAAGCCTGAACCAGCAGAATGATGGGACAAAGCAGTTTCTTTTGCAGTAGCTGGTGAAAGACAGGGTACAGGCAATATGATCAAACCTCGGCCATGCCCAGACACAGATAGAGGAGCGCTGGAGCTGTGTTTTGAACCTTCTTATTGAACTGCAGCTTTTTGGGATGGCAAATCCACTTTTAGGTCAGCTAGACCTAAGAAAATAAAAAATCGCATGTCCAGCATGGACAGGTTTCACACATGGCTGTCTGCGTTTGAGGCAGCTGGTGCTCTTTGCAGGTGGAATTGTGCTTTGCACTGGCCACGCACAAGCACCATTTATACAGTTTATGTGTGGTTACTTGCTGTGCTATAAATTCAGTCCTAACAATTACGTTCCCTGTTTAGACCAAACCAATCCTCATTCCTGAACATAAAGCAACAAGTTTGCAGATAACACCAAGTTGGGTGGGAGTGTCGATCTGCTGGAGGGTAAGATGGCCCTGCAGAGGGACCTGGACAGGCTGGACCAATGGGCCAAGGCCAACTGTATGAGGTTTAACAAGGCCAAGTGCCAGGTCCTGCACTTCGGGCACAACAACCCCATGCAACGCTACAGGCTTGGGGAGGAGTAGCTGGAAAGCTGCCTGGCCGAAAAGGACCTGGGGGTGTTGGTCAACAGCCGGTGAAGGGTCTGGAGCACAGGCCTTATGAGGAGCGGCTGAGGGAACTGGGGTTGTTTAGTCTGGAGAAGAGGAGGCTGAGGGGAGACCTCATCGCTCTCTACAACTACCTGAAAGGAGGTTGTAGTGAGGCGGGTGTTGGTCTCTTCTCCCAAGTAGCTAGCGATAGGACGAGAGGAAATGGGCTCAAGCTGCGCCAGGGGAGGTTTAGGCTGGAAATTTGGAGAAATTTCTTCACAGAAAGGGTAGTCAAGCATTGGAACAGGCTGCCCAGAGAGGTGGTGGAGTCACCATCCCTGGAAGTGTTTAAAAAATGGGTAGATGTGGCACTTCGGGACATGGTTTAGTCTAGTCTACCCTTGATTGGTTTAGTGTGGATTTGGTTGTGTAGGTTGATGTTTGGACTGGATGATCTTAAAGGTCTTTTCCAACCTAAACAATTCTATGATTCTATGATTCTAAGTTGAACCTACACGTATTTACATTCCTCTTCTTCAATCTCTTCATTTTCCTCTTACATTTACTCTCCTGCTTGTTTTTCTTTTGTTTTGTGATACTTCATTTACTGGTTCACCCCTCCAAGCAAACAGTCTGGGGTATCAAAATTCATGGGGGAAGGCAGCATCAAAGATTTTGGACTCTTGACTACTGTCCTTTAACAAATCACACTGGCCATTTTAAGACTGATCTCAGCTCTCTGTCTGGTCCCACCACCAGAGTTTTTTGTGCTTGTAGCCTATTACAGGCAGAATAAGGAAAGAACATAGTCCCATGATGTAGCTGTGCAGTTCACTGTCTGAGCTTGCAAGCTGGTCTGTCCACAAAACCCCAGAAAAAGAAGCAATGTTCAAATGCCTGAGACCTCACAGTCTCGCACCTGCAGGAGAAAGCAACCAGAGACTGATGCTTTTGAATATCAGGAAAAAAAAAAAAAAAGATACTTAAAGACGCAGGAACTTATGGATTCATTTGTTCAGACTGATAGAAGCCATTAAATGTTTGCAAAGCAGTTTTTCTCTGTAACATTACACTTAATGGGAACAAATTAGCTGAAAGATACAATTGCAGGAATGGTAACAGCAGGATTCTGTATGCACTTCAAGTTTACAGAGTGTTTTTTCTGCTCGTCCATAAAGGAAAGAGCTCTTAACATATAACTTCTGTGGCATTGTACAGGAATAAAAGATGACATAATTCTTTGCCCTTAACTTGACTTAAGTTAGATGATGCACAGACACAGATGAGATATAACTCTGAACTATTGCATTCTTCAGGGCTGGCACAGTTCTTATAGACTAGGAAGTTTTTAATCAACATGATGAACCTGGTTATAATAAATTAGCAGAAGTTACGTGGCCCAAATTCTGTGTTAAATGGGTCAAATATTAGTTGTGGCCATGAGAAAATAAAAAGAAGCTATGGAGAGAGCATTAATAAGACATCACAGAAAGAACCAGATGAAGCTCTATCTAGACTTTGATGGCAACAGTAGAGTTGTGGGACAATTATCAAAACCGCTACTCAGTAAAACATTAAGACTTCACAGGACAAACATCTCAAACCCTAAGTGTTAAAGCTATCCCCATCAGAATGTGCACTGACATCCAGCCCTACACTTTAATGCAAATTAAATGGCTCTGATGCTTAGTCCTTCAATGTTGCATTTCTAAATTTGCTGTATTAAATAGACTCTTGCAATTCCTAGCATCAGACCTCAACCCTATTACAATAAAGAAACTGCAGAGGACAGATAATTTCAAAATGACTATGCGATCTTGTGTAGTCAGTATATGTTGTGGGCTTACATAGTGCTCAGCTCTTTCAAAAAGTAAGGTTTAGAGGTTTGCCCAAGACCACATAACAAAGCTGGCAGAGCAGAATATGATTTAGGATCAACCACCTACCATATGGCACTTACTTCTCCATCCTATGCTGCTTCTTGATCATGCTAAGTTAGTCACAGCTCTAGCAACAGAAATAGGAGGAGTTGTTTATTATCCTCAGCGTAGTAATCATACCTCAGGCCACAGTGACAAGTAATTGAAACATCAGGGGTCTTAGAGATACGTAAAAGCAGAGATCTTAAAATATACAGAAACTGGTATAGACAAATGGAATGTGTAACTAATAAATTGCCAGCTATCCGCAGTATAATATTACAGCCCAAATTCAGTCATTCCAGAGACTTCCACAGTGCCACTTGCTACTCTTCAGAGTCTAAATCTCCATCAAGCTGAGGCTAAAATAACAGCAATAATAATAATAATTAGTTATTCACACATACATTTGCCTAAAGGGATTTCCACTTGTAAATGCCAAGCAGGTGAAGAGTAAATTTAACACCAAGGTGTGACAACAATCACATCCAATCAAGGAACTAGTGCTATGCAGTACTGAATATCTATGGCCTAAAGCTGATGAGGAGTTAATCAAGTAAATAGTGATCTTTATAAATATTGTTGACTTATTGTATTGTGTTGTGCTGGCCTGAAAATATGTTATGTCATACTGGATACAGATTTAGAGATTAAAACCAAAACAAAGTGATTTCTGCACAGTTGTATTTGCCCTAAACAGATGCCATGGAGCCCTTTATTATAAGCTCTCAGAAAGGAAGGATACAATCTTCAAAGTAAGTCTTATGCCATCAGACCCACTGATGTGTATTTCTCTGTGTTCTTTATTAAATGAGATTGCATTTGATATTTTTCATTTGCCTTTATGATCTATTAATAACACCTTACCTACCCATCACTCAGTATTTTCTGCATCATTTTATCCAGTGCTTTCACTTTTAAGATGGTCCTAGAATTTATAGTACTATTCCGTGTACTGTATGCATTTTGGGCATATATTTTATGCAGCTGAGATATATCACACTTAACAGAAAGTTTTGCAAAACCATAGTCTCACATTGTAATGAGATACAGAGAGATTAAGGCTATTTTAGTACTTTGGCTACTGGATGGCAGATGAAGGGCAATATGATTAAATGCAAGATAAAACTGTGAGCTGAGTGATAAAACCAGACAAGTACATGAAAGATTCTTCTGTCAGAGATTTTTCTTATTTGTCATGTAAATATTGCCTGAATGCACTATTACCGAAACTAAAGTTTGTAATTTTGTGGCTAGTAATTCTCCATTAGAGGTACTGTTTCATTTATCACTAGGGGATTGTATTTGGAAGACTAGAAAATAAGATGAAGTCATATAACAGTAATGTCCCTTAACCCATGCTAACCTGATTGTACTGTTTATTTCTAGGAGTGTGCACCATTTGCCAGGGGTGAGATCTAGCAAGGTACCGCAAGTGCTGCCAGAGTGGGTCAGCAATGAATAAAGTCAGTAGCTGGCTCCAACAAAGTGCTCCAAAAAAAAAAAAAAAAAAAAAAAAAAAGTCAGATTGCCAGGCTCTCTAGATCTTCAGTGGGGAGAGATGTGTACATCTGGCGGGTGGTTAATATGCAGAGCAGAGAAGCACCAGGAGTTAGCCAGTAGGGTATGCTGAGCAGCAGGATCTACTCAAACATTCTTGTGGATTCTTTCTGCCATTAAAGTGCGGAAGAGTGGAGAAGAAATGGGTGTGACGCTCCAGCAACCTCAGCTGACCTCTTTCAGGACCCAAGGTGATACCTGCTTTGGAGAGGTCCCAGCTCACTCAGCCCTGGCTTGAGGATCCTGGTGCTACGCTGGGGAGAGTGGTGGGCTTCGGCTCCCCCAGCTTCAGCCCACTGCCCCCGAGTTGCTGGGGAAATTACCCTGATTTTGAGGGTGTCGGTATGTAAAGAACGGGGATGTTAACAGTTGCCAGTTCTCTCTCTGGTGACACAGCTTTTGCACCAGGAAAAATAGGAGTCCCATTGCCAGCAATATTGCAGCTCCATTTTTATATCCTGCCACAAAACCCCAGTCTGATCCAGGTTTTGGGGATGTGGTTGGAGCACCTGAGCCTCACAGCACTAGTGCACACTAGTTCTAGCAAGGGATGAGGTTTGCAGAGGTTTGCAGAAGTTGCTGGTGCCTCTCACTGAAAGGCTATGGGGGCTGCCTGCCCACTAACGCAGCATTGGAGGAAGACAGTGCTCAACATAAGCTACTTGAGAAAATTGTAGGCTCTGTGTAAGTTGCAAAAATTACTGGCCAAAGATTTCAAACAATGAATACATTTGTTCTCAAGCTATTTATGAACAGGGGGAAAAAAAAAACAAAACACAAAAACCAGTGATGGGTTGAATATGCTTTGTTTGCCTGGCATTAATGGATATCTGAAGGAGCTGGGTTGCATGACTCATTCAATCAAGCTGTAGACATAATCAAAGGGGGTGAGAAATACTTCCAAAGGATCCCATTCTGCATTCTTCAAGCAACCCAAACTCCCAGTGAATTGAGTACAGAAGAATTAAGATGAGGTTTCTATCCTTGCAGGTCTCCTGTCTCCCTGGTACTTTCTGTACAGCAGAACTGAGACTAAACCATCTCCCAGAGCTCATATGGGAGCTGCACAATTGCCCCTTTCCGTATGACATTTTTTACATGCATTTCTAGTCCCTGGGCTGGATCTAAGCAGTCTGCGTGTGGTCTGCTGCCTGTCCCCTGCCACACTCTGTCCACAAGGCCCTCCCTGCCACTTGGGGATGGAGACTTGCTGTGCAGCCCCGGGTGTCTTGGTAACAAGCTATCTGGCTGCTCTTGTTGAAGTTCTGGGGTCCCTCATGGATATGTGACACCCAGGAGTAAAATGGAATTATCACTATAAAAAAATCTGTTCTTTTCATGTCTATAATTTGTTCCTGTGTTTGTGTGTTATTGCATTGCATTAAGCTCCCTCTAAAAATAAAAAGCTACAATTCCTAATCAGAGAGAGAGAGAGAATAATGCTGGGAATCCCAGATTACTGAAAAGGAGAGGAAAAAAAACAACACAAAATTGCTGCCTGAGATGATTAAAGACACTTCAAAATTTTATAGGGAACAGCCTGCAAAATTGCTACAGAAAATGGTGGGAGATAAGGCAGAAAAAGAGTTGGTTATCAAACAGAGAAGTTGGGGGGTCCTTTTTGAAAAAAGTTTCCATATGAAAATATCCTTTTCAGTTTCCAAAAGAAAAGGTGCCAAGAGCAGATATAACCAAGGAACATATAGATGATCAGTGTCCCATGCTTCATTCAATCAGGCAATCAAGATAATTAGAAAGTATGGGAAAGATTGATTAATGGCCAAGGCAGACATTGAGTTGACCTTTTCTTTATTACTACAGCAGTACATTTAAATAGTCTCCACTTAGTAGGGTTTAAAATAGAAAAGTGAGCTGTTATAGATATAGTAAATGTGTAACTAAGAATGCATGGTCTAACACCCCTATTCTGTAGCTTGCTGCCCACCTTTAATCTCCACTCCATCTCATCTGAATATGAATTAGTTTAATTTCTTGAATCCATGCTCTAGCAGCAGTACTAGTTACTATCTTAGAGACATTAAGTTATTTAACGGTAGTAAAATAAATATAGTTTTACATGGTTTTAAATTGAAAATACGAAGACCTAGGGGTCAGTGTTACTTTCTGAATTAGCATCAGTCGTGTTATTTAGGGGAGTAGGACGAGGGGAATTGAAACAGACTCCTTATACTGGGAGCCCCAGGCTCAATGATGAATGAGGGAACTTTTCCAGGGCTTCTTGGTGGTGCCTGCTGCTAGGAGAGGCTGGCATGTCCATAGCTGGGTAACCTGGGCTGCTCCTTCTTCATGTAAGAGATTTTGGCTCATTGACCCACAACTGGGGCCAATGGAGCTGCCACAGCACCAGTGCCAGCAGTGACAGTGGCAGAGCACAGAGAGCAGACAGAAATCTCAAGGGGGAAGAAAATTTGCTAAGGCATTGTTAGTGGTATTAGCTAGTCTCTTGGGTGTGAAGGCAGAGCTACCAAGCGGGCTAGAGGGCAGGAACTGTCTGCAGTGGGGGCTGGATGAGTGCATGGCAGGAAGGGGACACCATGCAGAAGAGGCTTGGCAAGGATTTGCGGTACCCATAAAAAGAGATCCTGAGCCAAAATGCATGGCTGGCAATGCTCACCTGAGAGGGGCTGAAAATATAACATGGGTCACAAGTCTCAGAGGCCAGCTGACTCTTGCTGCTGGGTGGATAGCGCGGAGCTGGCTACCTAAGCAGCAGACCAGGGCATAGCAGCGCTGCCCTGATCACACAGGGAAGCTGGGACTCAGGTGTGTCCAGGCAATATCCCCCTTTGGAGAAGAGTTTAATTTACCTTTTAATACAAAAAATCCCTCACTCCAGTGAGAAATGCAGCAAGCTGGGCTCCATAAGGTGACCCTAATAGCAAATGTAAATGAGAAGCAGAGGTACGTACAGACACTTCTCAGCAGCAAAGAGTGGGAATGAATGATGCTGGATTTTGCCTGGAGGCAACCCAGGGCAGCAGTTTTGTCAGATCTCACACGAAGATAGTGCACTGTTTCCTGCCATCAACAAGGACTGGACGGCACAGGTCTGAGCATGCTGCAGAGGGCTCAGTTTCCCACTGAGGTCTGGTGATACCTGCTAAAGAGTCACAGCGTTTTCTCAGCTGCTGAACTGAAGAACAGTGTGTAGTGCTCAAGGCTGTTTGCTGAACAGTGCTCTTCTTCACAGGCAGGTCTGCAGGGAAAAGAGAAGGAAATTAATTAGTAAAACTGGAAGGCGTTTAGGAAAAAAAAAGTATATATTTGGAAAAAATCCACACCAGCCTCTGTGGTATAATGCAGGTGAAATCAATGGATTTTTACAGAGAATGTTTTTGCAGAAGTTTACAAAATCTGCAGGAAAATTAGGACATTAAGCAATGTTTACAACTACAGAATGATGTTTGAAGCAAAAAATGTTATGTGTTGTTCCTTTGCAGTAGTCCATTGTCCTTCCCCCCCGCCCCCAACTGGAGTGTTAGCCTTTTAATTTTGTAGAGTTGGGAGCCATCGACATATTGTATGAAAAGTTTTCTTCTGTGAGGTATCTCTACTAAGCAGATATAATCTTGATCACCAGCATTGGATCAGACATTCAGCTCATGTAAATCAGCAGAACTCCTTTGGTGTCAATAAAACCACCTTGATTTACAGTAGGAGATCTGAGCGGCGTATCGCTTTGAAAAATTGAGGTGTGCATTTATTCATTGTTTCAAAGGTAGAGGCTTGATCTGCTCCATTGGGACATAGCCTTGCTGTGTCAGGCAGCTCTGCTGAGGTTCCTGCAGGCTCAGGAGGACCAGGGCTTGCTTACAGTGTGTACTTTGCAGGATCAGCTCCTCATTGAATAGAAGCAAGTCCAGCACTTCCCGAGGAATACCTCTTTACCCTAGCCCATCAAAAACGCACTTGCAATGGCAATTAATTAGTTCTGGGATACCCTCCAATGCAAATGGCCAGATCCAAAGCCTTCTATTTTGCTGGCTTCAAAGGGCACCAGCTTAGTCTCTAGGATGTCAGTTTTGAGACTGGTGCTGGTGCTTTATATGCATCTAGGTCACATTTCATCTGTGACCAAACACGTGAGCTGTGATCCTGCGCTGATCTGGAAACAGGTGTAGGGCCACGTGGAACCTTTTTTAACCCTGCTGCTCCAGTTGCTGCAGCCTGGGTATGAGAGTGGAGTGGGGCTACTTGAGTGCATGGAGGTGCTGATGCCTGTCTGCATTTGCTGGACTGGACCCCGGTGTCGTAGTCCAGAGCTGGTCTTATTGAGAACGTTGCTCTAATTGAAACAAATATGTTAAAAAAAGACTAATGGGGAAACGTGTACCTCATAATATGAAAATGTAGCTGCATTGTAAACAAGAGGGCAACAAACAACTGTTTTGGAGACTGCAGAAGGTGCCATAGGGTTAGAGCAGGGCTTGGTTTGGTGTTTATACTGCATTAAATGCCATAGAACTGGTGGTTCAATGTGGTGAGATGCAGAGTACTTCTGTCTAGTGCTGAGCATCTTCCACTCTCATTGACTTCGCTAGAAGAAACTGAGGGAGCTCCGTACCTTGGAAGGTGACTGCAAGCTCTGACATTTGAATCATATTAATAAAACAGTTTCCCTTGGTGGGATATGCATTTCCCCTCCCCCCAAGTTTCAAATAATACTACCCCTTAAAGTAGGAACAAACATTTTACTTATGGCTAGAATGCATTTATTGGTAATTTTCACATAAATCAACTTATATGAAAATGTATTCATAATCCAAGCCTTCTCTATAGTGATAAAATGTTTCTGCTTCTGTGGTAGAAAATAGCTTATTATGCAAACAGCACTGCTAGTGTTACATTATGCATGGGAGTCACCTGGAGAACATCACAAAAGCTTCAACCAAAAGGAAAAAAAAGAGGGGAGAAAATCGGGTGTTCCATTTACTGCACCACTTGCCTATTATAATTAGCTGTAAATGAGCTGATATCTGTACTTTGAAATGTATTTCATATATGCCTTGGTAACACTATACAAATAAGAAAGGCAGAACAGAATGGAAGAATGCGAAACTCACCAAGGAATGGCCTTGCAAAATGTCACCCCAATTAAAAAGCGAAAGCCAGTTGCCATTTTAAAACTGGTTAGTTGTATTTACTTTGAGAATACCTTGGTTATATTTATATACAACTTGATTTAATTCAGGATGCTGCAAGTTCCCGCTGGACTGTCATTATTATGAATGACATTGTTGAGAAGTTAGATTAAATAAGATCTGCTCAGACTGAAAAATATATTGCCTCAGATTTTTTTTTTTTAAATAATAATGAAAAAAAGAATTAGTCCCAGCACAATCATTGAAGGCCCAGTGTCTCACGTGGCCTTTCTTATTGAGGGATAAGAGGGTGGTTTTAAAGCAAAGTGGGAGGATCACTGCAATAAGGGTAAGTCCTCTGGAGGCAGTGAATTCTTATAGCTGTTCTTGTGGCACATCTTTTGGGAAGTTCTGGAGAGACATCACATATCGGAGCAGCTCTTGCCCAGACTTGGTTTACAGTTGGGGTTGCTGAAGATGAAGTCTCTGTAATTTTGTAGTCTGAGGACTAGTATTCAAATAATTCTGAGTCTTTCACAAACCACTCAGTTTGTTATTCTTTGTTTCTGTCTTAGCCACTGTCTTTATGCCTACAATGTTGTTACAACTCTTAAACCTTCACTGGAGGGATTCTTTTGGCTGCAGCCTTCTTGCAGGGGCCAGATGTTTCCATCATCTCTATATCAGCTTGTAAACAGTGAGCTTTTGACTTCTCTGATGTTCTTAGCTGTGTCTATAATCTAACTGAATAACTAGTATTTCTCTGAATCACTTGGTTCTGAAAACATTTGGCTAAGCCAGAACAATCTCTTTTATAATGTAATCATTCAATCAGCATTTGCGGCAAAGGCAGGATAAACATAAGCAGGGCTTCACCGCCCTTCACAATATTTTAGTTTTGCCAGTTAGCCAAGAGAAGAAGTTAGCCTGGGAAAAACAAGATGACACCGAAGCAAGGAAGTGAGATGCTGCGAACCAAAACCGGTGCCTGGTGTTGCTGCTTTATAGCTTTCTGTCAGCCAATTTGCATCCCTCAGCAAGGGTACAGGGCTTTGCAGCGCCCTGCCGCCTGCAGCAGGTCTGCTGTTAGCATCTACCAGATCACCCAGTCTGAGGCAGCCTGAAACCTTGTGCAAAACTCTTGGTCAATCAGCAGTTTGCAATGGTGGCCTTCCCTAGACAGTCCCCAGGGCTTGGACTGGGTTTGGCCAGCATGGACTATAACTACAAGGTTCTGCTTTTCCTAGCCCAGCCCAAATTTGCTGTGTCTTTTCATGTCCCTGGCAGATATGCCATAAGTTCACCTGATCTGAGGGAACTGAAAAAGTTATATGGTGCATGATTTTGTGATCTCCCAAAATCCTGAGCACTGAAGGGGCAGGTCTGAGCTCACCGGTCACTAGGCGTTTGCTGGCCCAGGAAAGCACACTCTGACCTCGGAAGAAGGTGGCTGGTAATGCCTCACTGTGACCGGCTCTGCTGGGCTCCAGGGTTTAGAAAATCAATTCTGCCTCTTGAGGTCTCACGACAGCATCACAGCTATTTTGCTTAAGCGAGAAGCTCCATGGGGTTCAAGCTGCAGGGAACTGTACAGCTCAGACCAGCTGTTATGCAGCAGCGGTATCTGCTGCTGATCAGGTAAACTTGGGTACTGAATGAAAAACGTCTTACGCTTTTTGGCTCTGCATGGCTACTGAATAACACAAGGCAGATTCAGGAGAAGCAGCTGAGAAAGTATCCTGAGAAAAAGCCTGGAAGTTGAACATTACAAGTTGAAACTCTCTGAAAATGTGCCAGATAATTGGAGACGGTTTAAATCTCACTTCACCATCCACAAGATATGGATGCCGGCAAACAAGAAGATAATCAGAAGGCAATTTTGTTTCTGGCAATATTTTGATCTGAGGCAGCTCATGTGCTTAATGGTTTCCAGTTAACTCACTGGGAAGTGATGAAAAACATCACAGAAGAAAAACATGTAGCTAGCATTGCATACATATATTACATATAAAAAATACATAGTATATATACATATGTATACAGATGTAAGCATATGTGTATATATACCTATCTGTATCTATAAAAATCCAAGACTCAAAAAAGAGAAACATAGTCTGTGAGTCATTTAAGGCCAACAAGCCAATCCTGGAGTGCAAAGAGTTTAGTAAGAGACAAGATTGTGACAAGAATTTGGGGCAAAATACTCACAGGAGTGACTGTTTGAGAAGTCAGAATTAATCTGTTGCAAAGAAAATAACATGTCTGAAAGGTGGTAACTGAAGCTGCATTTTTTCTTATGGAGGCTACATGAGGTGACACTGTGGCTGGTAAGGGCAATCCAGAATATTAGATGCAAAGAGAGTGGCAGAAAGTCATGGCCAACAAAAATAGCACGCAGAGATGCACTGAAAACCAATGTAAGCGAAGATAATGCCTGATATTTGGGAAGATATGCAAAATTGAAATGGATTATGTTACTTTGCAAGAATGCATATGCCAGCAGAGTGTGCACAGCATGGACAAAGAACATGACAACAGCATCACTAGCTCAGAGCAATTCCTTCTTTGCACAACGGACACTGCTGCAGAAGACAAGTGACATATTAGCTTGAAATCAAATGGAACTTTTATGAATTTTAAGTTGGACACAGGTAGACAAGCTGGTGTGGGGCCAGAAACACAGAAATTATCATGGAGATAATGGTCACAGACAGTAGGAAATGAGTTGGAAATGTTGGGGCTTACAGTGGGAAGCTTATCTCCACCAAGGGAGTGTGTGAACTAAATGTATAAGAGAAAAATAAATTAAGAAAAAAGGATTTGCAGATGTGCCAAAGGTGGGGGGGATCTATTTTTGACTCAAAAACACGTAATAAAAAAAGTACAGTTATTGAAGTGAAAAAAGACTAAATCTATTTGATAAGAATTTGAGGGGATCTTCCAGAGGGTAGGCAAGGAGGCTAAAACCCCAGACTAAGCCTGAATAAACCTATTTATCCCCCATCTAATGCTTCCAAGACAGGGTTTTCTTTCATCCTAAACCAGAAGGCAAAAGCGCAGCTAGTGAAGTCACTGCTTTTGAATCACAGAGTAAGTGAAGCATCCCTCCAGAGTGGATACAATTTCCAGGCATTGCAGGGCAGAAGAGAACCTGTGGTTACTTATTGATATATTGAATAAGGATGTGAAAGCTAAAGTCTGCTTCTCAGAGAGTGACATCTTTGGAAACATGGACATTCCTGAAGATACTCTGTGTGTGATGCTCTAGTACTGGCTGGGAAACTCCCTTAGTGGAAAAGTGTTTGTTCACCCCACATCGTGTCTTCTCAAGGAGCAGCTGAGGAGCTGCTGACTTCACTAGATCACTATATGTGCCCATAGGACCAAGTTCTGTTCCCAGGGAGAGTTCAGCACCCTGCCCCGCCCCGTGCTGCACCCAGTTTTTCCCTTCCCTTGAGAAATTTGTCTCCACTTTCACAGTCATTTTGTCCTATCTCTACCTTGTTTATGATCCTGCCTAAGTTACAGTATTGATGAGGTGATTTTTTTTCCCTTTCTGGCCATTATCTAATGAATTACTTAATGAAAAGATATTTAATGAGAGCATGAATGAAGCTCTGCTACTGTTCAAGCCTTCGGAGACTGTGAGTGCTCCTGGTTCATTCTGGGGTCTGGGTTACAGACATCCCCCAACTCCATGGCGCCCTTTGCTTCTTTGTCTCAGGACAGAGGTCTGTGTGGCTCTCCAAATGTTATAGAGAAGAAGTCTTATCTCAGCAGGTAATTCCTTTTTTTCTTTCATGAGTTCACCCCTGCAGATGGCTGGTGGGCTGGACTACCTCAGAGTGATAAATCTGCAGAAAAAACGATCAAGGAATATTAACTGAAAACTTACTCTGTCCCCAAATCAGCATTACAAGTACCCTGCCTGCCTTTACTAACGAAATGATAGACCCGTGTGAAAATAGGAGCAAGTCTTAGCACATGTGCAGATCGCAATAAAGAACACACAGCGTGCTGAAGATCCTGCTGCTCTCTGAGTTCAGTATAAGGAAGATGGGTCTTTTCTGGTACAAAAATGGTGATGACCATCGTGCCTGTGTGCTGTCTAACTGGTTTTGCTTCTGTACGGAAATGTGTCATGTCTTCATATTCCACCAACCCTCCAGACTTTGTCTTCACTTTCTCAGAAAGTTTTATCTCATACCCTAAAAAATGATATGTCCTTTAACATTCAATGTACTCAGCTGACTTTAACTAGAAATGAGCGAAAACAGGTTTGAGGCATACCGGAGAGGCAGACACAGTTTAGTGTAATGACCTTTCCTCTTCCCAAAGTTGGGGCATCATCAGTAATTGCTTGTTCCTTGAGAGAGGCAGTAGCTGGGCTGGAAAAGGTAGGGTTGCTGCATCCCTGCAACCTTCAATGGGATGCTACAGGCTGTGTCTGCCCCACTGCAGGCCTTCAGGTCTGGCAGAAAACCAGTGGGATCACACTTTTTAAGATACAAGGCAATTTTCCTGCTCTTTATTGGCATGCAAATGCCAAGAGAGAATATATTTAAAGACTGATGTAATTTTTACATTTTGCTAGGAAAAAGGATGGGTGTGAAAAAGGAAATGTCCAGTACTGATGTGACACATGGCGAGGAAAAATACCTCAAGGACTGGAGGCTTCCTATGAGAGCCTCCCAGAGGAGCTAACTGAGTTTTTAAGATGGTGGCTGGGAGCCAGAGAGGAGCAGGAATTACTGTGCAGAGGTGGAGGAAGGTGGAAAGAAGCCTGTGGAACTATGAGATAAGACGTCCTTTCAGGCTGCTAGACAAGAGAGAACAGTGCTGCTTCAGACACAAGGCTGGGCTGATAGGGTAATAGCTTGCTATAGTCAAACTGCAGAGTGGGATTATTATGGCTTTGGATAAGAGCTATTAACTATTGTTAAGGTGATTGATCACTTTTATCATTTTGTTATGGAAGGAGTTTCACAATCAGAGCTAATCATGGGGCATTACTGTGTCCCCGTCTGCTTAAATGCTGAAATCCAGAGATAGATGGTGAGATGATTACAAAAATTGCAAGACTGTAATTTCCATATTGAACATGGACTGGGCAAAAATCATAACAACACATGTATTGCTGAGACACCCCATGTAGGGGAAAACACTTGTAAAGTTTGCTTTCAGCCTCCGGAGAGGGAAACAAACAAGTTTGCTCACTGTTCTGTTTAGCTTTTCCAGCACACAAAGTTTCTACAGTTTTAAGACTGCACTGCTGTGCATCTCCTATAGTGTATGTATGTCTGGGTTCCCTGGTACTGACTTCTGCCACCGCTCACAACATTTGCTGAGGTTTCCTCAGGGAAAGCAAGGAGACAGGTTTCCCTGCAAATGCGTTTAAAGCAAGGAGTAATAAAAGCGCACCTCACATGCAGAGGAATGGAGAGGCAGATTTGAACTCAGTGTTGCATGGCCAAAGAGATGTATTCAGGTGTCTCCAGAGCAGTGAGATGCTTTCCAAGAACACAGACTTCCATCTTACTCTCTCGCATAGTGTTGGGAAGGCCTTTTCTGAAGCTTTCATCTGAGAAGTAGAAAACTCGAGCTCACAGCCTTATTCTCACAGAAGAGAAAAATCCATATCAATTAAAAATTATGCATTTTCTGAGAAAGCCAGCTGGATCAAGTCGCATAAGTTCTAGGTGAATCCAGCATGGAGATCTGGTCAGAAACAGAACTGCCAGCAGATCAATACATGGCTCTGAGCCTGGTGTCACTGGCAGAATTTTGGATTTTTTGATCATGGGTCGGTCTACACAACACCAGGCCTGCTGGCGACAGACGGGGTACACCCGTCTCAAAGGGGAAAAAGGATCTTTGCACAGGAGTTAGCAGGGCTCACTGAAAAAGCTTTAAACTAGATTTGAAGGGGGAAAGGGATAAAACCAGGCTGGCTAGAGATAAGCCTGGAGGTGGCACGCCAATGTTTAAGGGACGGTGTGCTAGCAAAGTCCTTCAGTCTGCTGTCCCAGTGGAGGTAGGGGATGGAGATCCATGTGGCAGCAAAGACGCAAGGGTTATTGATGTGTTAGAAACCACGGAAGTGCCTGAGAATGGTCAGGTAGGAATTAGGGCTTCTTCCCCAAGAAAGATGGCAGGATCAATAGCCCAACTGAAGTGCATCTACACCAATGCATGCAGCATGAGCAACAAACAGGAGGAGCTGGAAGCCATTGTGCAGCAGCAGAATTATGATATAGTTGCCATCATGGAAACATGGTGGGATGACTGGCACAACTGGAGTGCTGCAGTGGGTGGCTATAAACTCTTCAGAAGGGATAAGCCAGGAAGGAGAGGTGGTGGGGTGGCCCTGTATGTTAGGGAGTGTTTTGATTGTCTAGAGCTTAATGATGGTGATGATAGGGTTGAGTGTTTATGGGTAAGAACCAGGGGGAAGGCCAACAAGGCAGATATCATGGTGGGAGTCTGTTATAGACCACCCAGCCAGGATGAAGAGACAGATGAAACATTCTATAAATGCATTAGCAACAAAAGGAGGGCTAAGGAGAATGTCCATCCTTTATTGGATGCGGGAGGAAACATAGTGACAAAGGATGAGGAAAAGGCTGAGGTACTTAATGCCTTCTTTGCCTCAGTCTTTAATAGTAAGACCAGTTGTTCTCTGGCTACCCAGCCCTCTGAGCTGGAAGACAGGGACGAGGAGCAGAATGAAGCCCCCATAATCCAAGGGAAATGGTTAGTGTCCTGCTACACCACTTAGACACACACAAGTCTATGGGTCCAGGTGGGATTCACCCAAGGGTACTGAGGGAGCTGGAGGAAGTGCTCACCGAGCCACTTTCAATCATCTATCGGCAGTCCTGGCTACCTGGGGAGGTCCCAGTTGACTGGAGATTAGCAAATGTGACACCCATCTACAAGAAGGGGTGGAAGGAGGATCCAGGGAGCAGGATCTGGCCTGTCAGTCTGACCTTGCTACTGGGGGAGATTATGGAGCAGATCGTCTTGAGTGCCATCATGCGGCATGTACAGGACAACCAGGTAATCAGGCCAGTCAGCATGGGTTTATGAAAGGCAGGTCCTGCTTGACTAACCTGATCTCCTTATATGACAAGGTGACCCACTTAGTGGATGAGGGAAAGGCTGTGGATGTTGTCTACCTAGACTTTAGCAAAGCCTTTGACACTGTTTCCCACAGTATTCTCCTGGAGAAACTGGCTGCTCATGGCTTGGACAGACACATACTTCACTGGGTAAAAAACGGGCTGGATGGCCAGGCCCGAAGAGTTGTGGTGAATGGAGTTAAATCCAGTTGGTGGGCAGTCACAAGTGGTGTTCCCCAGGGCTCAGTGCTGGGGCCAGTTCTGTTTAATATCTTTATCAATGATCTGGATGAGGGGATTGAGTACACCCTCACTAAATTTGCAGATGCCACCAAGTTGGGCAGGATTGTTGATCTGCCTGAGGGTAGGAAGGCTCTACAGAGGGATCTGGACAGGCTGGATCGATGGGCCAAGGCCAGTGGATGAGGTTCAACAAGGCCAAGTGCCGGGTCCTGGACGTGGATCACAACAACCCCATGCAACGCTACAGGCTTGGGGAGGAGTGGCTGGAAAGCTGCCTGGCCGAAAAGGACCTGGGGGTGCTGGTTGACAGCCGGCTGAACATGAGCCAGCAGTGTGCCCAGATGGCCCAGAAGGCCAATAGCACCCTGGCTTGTGTCAGGAATAGTGTGGCTAGCAGGACTAGGGAAGTGATTGTTCCCCTGTACTCGGCATTGGTGAGGCTGCACCTCAAATACTGTGTACAGCTTTGGAGCCCTCATTACAAGAAAGACATTGAGGTGCTGGAACATGTCCAAAGAAGGGCAACGAAGCTGGTGAAGGGTCTAGAGCACAAGGCCTGTGAGGACTGGCTGAGGGAACCAGGGTTGTTTAGCATGGACGAAAGGAGGCTGAGGGGGAGACCTTCTCGCTCTCTACAACTACCTGAAAGGAGGTTGTAGTGAGGTGGGCGTCAGTCTCTTCTGCCAAGCAACAAGTGATAGGACAAGAGGAAATGTCCTCAAGTTGTGCCAGGGAAGGTTTAGGTTTGATATTAGGAAAAATTTCTTCACTGGAAGGGTTGTCAAGCATTGGAACAGGCTTCCCAGGGAAATGGTTAAGTCACCATCCCTGGAGATATTTAAAAGACATGTAGACATGGTGCTTAGGGACATGGTTTAGTGGTGGACTTGGTTTACAGTTGGACTTGATGATCTTAAAGGTCTTTTCTAACCTAAATGATTCTACAATTCTATAACTAATCTGTGAGACACACTCTCCAGTAGCACATGGCTGATCCTACATAAAGATTTGAGATGCCCAGAACATATCAAATAAATTCACATCTATTCCTTGATGTTCT
Organism: Pelecanus crispus; assembly: GCF_030463565.1. Taxonomy (NCBI): domain Eukaryota; kingdom Metazoa; phylum Chordata; class Aves; order Pelecaniformes; family Pelecanidae; genus Pelecanus; species Pelecanus crispus. The sequence continues at coordinate 59,884,792 of NC_134646.1, read as the reverse complement.
CACCAGTGATGAATGAGAGCAAAGAGAATATGTTAGCCATACACTCAGCATGAGGAAAGTGGCATCAAGGAAGGAGCTCTTTCTGCGCTTTTTCAAGGCTCATTTTCTCCCCTTGGGCACACCATGAAGAACAACCTACAAAAATAATGAATATCCACCATAAACAATGTAATGTTCAGCTCCTATTGGAAGGTGTATGTTCAGCTTGACCTTGCAGAAAATGTGCGTATAATAGTAAACACAGTAGAAATAAGAGGCAAAAGACTGCAGCAGGACTTGACAGAATGGAAAAATACCAATGACACTAGCCTGGCAAGTCAAAGTTGGATTGAATTGTACAAATAATAAATGGTGCAATAGGAATTCTGCAACTAAGTAGCATATTATTGTGCACAATATTAATAACGTGCCAGACCAGCAGTGCATGTGTTCACCAGTGCAATCACTTGAAATGTTGTTTCTTTGCAATGAATGACTATTACAGGTGAAAAGAGGTATCTGCTACTGCAGCTAGGCTGCTCAGAGACCTCATGCAAAGAAACCTTTCCCTGGCACTACCTTGGTCATTTAAAGTCTGTTACCTCGGGCAGGTCCTTCCTCACATCTTCCTTGGTATTCTTCCACTTTTGACTAGGAATATGAACTCTTCTGGCCCTTAATCTCAATATTGGCAGCATCTGATTTTGCGCATAACAGGCCCAGTTCTCCTTTGAAATTATCATCTTCATAATCTATGAATGGGAACGTCAGTAAAGACATAAGCTTTGTGGGGTTTTCCTGGATTGGTGGGTTTCAGCACAAGTCCATGTACATGAAGTGCCAAAAGACACTTATGTGGGTGTTCTTTGTTCTCCTTTGACATGGATGACTACTGACCATAATTTAACCCATCAATTCATCAGTCATAACCCATTCATCTCTCACCAATGCAAAAAGTGTCCTGTTCTTAGATATACCAGTTGGTAGAATGATACATGCATAAGATGAATTTGGAGCTCTTTTATATGACTAAAGATACCTGCATTGGTAGGAGATGATTTTGCAGGGAATGGAGGAGAGTCAGTGTCAGCTGGTGTGCCCAGATTTCAGGCTGCTTTCTGAACAGAGGGGAAAACCAACTCTAAAGTCTTTGAACGTGCATGCTAGCTAGATTAGATTTGTACTGATAGCTTTTGTTTCCGTTCCTTTCTCTCTTGCCTAGTTTAATATGCATGGCTATATATGGAGAAAATGTGTCTCTCTGCTGGCATAGCAAAGATAACCTTGAAGAGTATAAATGAATGTACGTATTGATGGAGCAATTTGTGTTTTTATTGATTTCTTGCTGTGTCTCGCTGAATTCCTAGTATGTAGAATAGGCTGTAACTATTTTGTTATGAAGAATGCTACAGAATATATTTTCCCACACCAATTCTTAAGGGACATGGACAATTTATACATGAGAATATGAAAGAAAGCATACAGTATATATTGATTATTATTATTTATTACTGTAAGTAGGATTTAGGGCTCCAGCTAGAGATACAAGACTTGAGATCAAAAAAGGGTGGCATATTTTCTGTGTAGGAAAGAAGAACTGCCAAGATGAAATACCAAGATTTTAAGCCTAAAATACATAGCTTTTGCCAATGTGGAGAAAGTTGAAGGTGAAAGGGTGACACAGTGACATGTTCCTGAGAAGAAATGATGTTGTCATAGAACAATAATTAATGCTGTCAAAATGCAAATGGGAGGCTAGAAAAGGAAAGGCTGGGCTGGCTCTCCTCCGTGCTGGGGGACTGGTTTGTGCTGTAGGTATTTTTTCCAAGCAGGTGAAGTGGGGCAAGGTGTCACTAGCATGCAGGGCATTGGGCTGAGATGAGGGTGTTGACCAGGTCCAGAGGCAGGTAGTACCCCAGGCCCTGATCCTGCACATGCTTCTCGACCTGAGATCCTTTGGTTTCTTTGAAACCAGTTATCTTCTATATGCCTAGAGAGGTCTGTAAATTAGGGATCTAGTTTGAACTGACCATACAATGATTAGTAGCATTAAACTGAAGAGCAGGGGTGTCTGTATGGGTAGTCTGGTTGGATTTTCTTCTGCTCATCTGTGTTTTGCAATCTCTCCTCCTATCACACACTCCACCTACTCTGAGCAGAGACATGAAGCAGAGAAATATGTTGAGTACTAGCCCCTGTGCAGCCTTGCTGGGCTTTAAGAGCAGACACTGCAGACCTCTCAAGTGCTGTTTAAGGCAGCTCTATCTCAAATTTGAACCAAGCCTCCATTCAGCTCAAGGAGTGGAAACTGCACCTTCCTTGTCTGGTTGCTCATGAACAAGGAGATGAGCAGTGTGTCCATCCTGCTGCACAGAAATCAGTGACACCAGAGACACAACGCTTGGAAGAAGGCACCTTCATTTGGCTCAGTATTTGCTTTCTGAAAGTGTCCAGAAGTAGATGCCTAAGAAAGCACATAAATAACAGTGGACACATAGCACGTCACTTCCCTTCAGATACTGAAGGATTTTCTAAGCTAGAGGTTGCCTCTGAACTCGTGTTTAATAGGTGCCAATGGCACCATCCTCCATGAATTTGTCTAATCCCTTCTGAGCTCATTTAGGCTTTTGGCCTTTGTAACATCCTCTGCTATTAAATACCACAATTTAATTATACTGTGTGAGAAAAAGTAGTTCCTTTGATTCTGGTGTAGATATGGGCCTCTTAATTGTAAATGAGCATACATGGCAATTAATAAGGCTTTTAAAATAGGGAAGGGAAGTCATGAAGCTGATCACATAGATCTGGTGTGTGAGGCTGAACACTGAAATGTGGAAGCGGGCAACCCCAAAGCCCTGAGCAACTAAAGGTTGGGACTGACTAAATGGAATACTAGTACTGTACCAGACCTTGCTAGATTCGCCAGCTTCTGAGAAATACAGAGAATAATTATGTGAAAACAAGAGAATGTCAGAACAATGATGAATCACATGGTATACATTATCAACGAAGTTGTGGATCATCATGCAAGTAACTGTGTATGATGAATGCCTGTAAATGAAGACTGGTTTAGCATATTTCCTTTCTGTTCATCTCCTTACCAAGACTTGAACTGCACAGCCTTCAAAATTTGTGTATACCGTGGATTTGTACCATTGTATAGTGGTAGAATATGTTCCTCTTTGTTCCCAGCCCTTTGATATTGTTTCTTTCCATACACTACATTCTTGAGAGAAATACAGGACCTTATTTTTGAAGAGTGACAATCTAAACCTAGGCCAGCTTTTAATTCATTCATTAATAGAAAAATGTGCAGATTAAACAGCAATGGCTTAAAACTGCAGTTTCTAGGCATAGGCGAGCTGCAAGGCTCCAGATATGTCAAGGCAGCTCCCTCCTGAAGGATGTGGACCAACCTGGTGATCCTTATAGCAACATGGCGAAGAAAGTGTGTCAGCCCACCCTTGCAAGAAGACAGTGACTCTGCTGGCCTCCCCTGAGCAAATGCCACGGGGACTCCTGCTCAGACTTGGCACTTCTCTTCCCAGTTTTCTTGATCTTTAACATTGTTCTGTTGGCTAAGGAACCTGTTATTGTCCAAAGACTGCTAATTTCCTTGGCCCCTTTCATCCTGGCTTTGTGGCATGCAGGGATGACATAAGTCTCGCAGAGTGAGGATTTCCACTTGGTGATGGGTGCTGGGGAGGACCCTGGGGCTGGCTACCCTCACTTTGCATCTGACCATGCCATGGAGCCCACCTCTGTACTTTGAGCACTTTGGAAAGGCAGATTTTTCTTCACAGCACTCCCGTGGAGACAAACTGGAGAGAGATGAATGGGCCCACAGCTTGTTTGTTTTCATGGAAGAGCCTCATTTTTTGAATTCTGTTTTGGGAAAGAGCTGATGGCTCTCAACCCAAAGGAGGGGCAGGGCACTTGCCCGGTATGCCACCAAAATGGGCTTCCTGAGGGCTGGTCGAAATGCTTCCTTGTCTCCATCCACATTGCCTTAGCTGGAGCAGAGTCTTTGGAGCCCTGCTGCATCTGCCCACGTGTTGCACCTGGTTGGGCTGATGACCTCAGTTGAGCTGGTGTCCAAAGATGTCTTCCTTAAGGCATCTCTGTGTGGAGTGCAGGAGCCAACCTACCTTGGGGCCAACTCCATCCTGAAGCTCTGAAACATGGTATCCCATGGTCAAGCCACCTTTTGACAAAATATTGCCTTAAGCCCAAATGTGTTGACCTTCAAGACACCATTTCTTCATTAACACTGCCACTGAAGGGAGAAGAGAGGCAAGGCTAGGGAGCTAGGGACAACAAGTTCCCACAGACCTGACTGTAGGGCTGTTTCTTTAGTGAGAGCTGTACACAGGTTCCTGTTCCTGTGGGAAATTCCAGTGGAATTTCATTTCTGTGGAAGACACAGAACCTCAAAATTTCCTGTGGAGCAAGACAGCCAAATGTTTTATTTGACATGACTTACATTTACAATTTTATTTTTAATTGAAAATTTCTGAACTAAATAACTTGAGGATAAAATCAAATTAGTCTAGAACAAATATGTTGCAACAGATGTCATAACTTTTTGAAAATGTTTTATTAACTGAAATGAAATGTCATTGAAAATCTTCCTGCGAGACAATTTCAGTGTCAAGTTATGGAATTTTTCTAATTGAAACATTTTCTGACAGAAGATTTTAAGCACACTCTATATTTGTTTTGCATGTGCTTTTTAGCTTTTTTAATGCATTTTTCTAATTTTAAAGCAAATAAAAAAAAATAATGAACGCAAAAGAAACTTTTTCTGGGACTGAGAACTTTTAGTAATAATGGACAGTGCAAACCCAGAAAGTATTTTTAAAATGGTCTGTACAGGCCTGCTGTTTCACACTGAAGAGTAATTGCTTTTGTAAGCTACCAGCCTTATATTATACTATGCTCAGATGTTACTTTCATTAATTTATGCTGACAATATTCTAAAAAAACACACCTCCAGAAGAGCACAGGAGGGGGAAACTTACTGGGGAAGTTTGACATCTCATGGACCATTTGTACCATTTGCTTTTAACCATAGAAGAGAGTAGAGAGTTTCCTGTTTTCATACATTTCTCTGTGGAAGGAGGAGAGCGGTTTGGTGACAAAGCAGCACTCAAAATACATCAATGTTGCCAAGGCAGAAATATAAAGCAGTAATTTGAGGATCTTGAGGGCACTGTGCAGACTATTAAACTAATGGAACAGCTGTTGCTGACAGAGGGGCAAGGTTTTCAGGGCTTTGGGAAACTCTTGTAATTACTTGCTAGGTTTGGTAGTATTGTTGCAGATGTTCAAAGTTCATACACTAACTGTTCAGCAACTAAATGTAGTGAATATTTTTTGCAAAAACAACTGAAGATTATGGGGGGGGATGTATTATCCAACAGGATGATGCCAAAAGCCATTTAATGGTCACTCAGAAAATGATGCCATCTCCTTCCAGACCACCAGGTCATCCATTCAGGGCTATTGGATGATACTTCCATCTCAAAGTCTTTCCTGCTGCTAGGAACATGTACCCGTTTCTCAAAAAGATGGAGCAGAGATCATTGTTTTCCTTTGGGTGTTTCGTGGCCCCTAGAGCATGAAAATCAGTCAGAGGATCTGCTGGCTCTTCAGCAATGGTCTGTGGCTGAAGTGATGACATGAGAAGTAGGAGATCTGGGACAAGAGCCCCATGCAGCTTAAATCCATAGCTCCAGTCTAGCAAAATTGACCTAACTGTGAGTTACTGGCTGTCAGGTACAACCCGCTCTGTCTCTGACCATGGTAAAAAACCACTATCAACTGCTCTGAGGGCCTGATTCTGATGGTTTAGGTATTCTCAGAGCCTAGTGGACAGGAGATCTTTGGGATGTAGGGAGAAAAACGACTAGTTTCTGGTCATTGGTTGTTCTTACAGAGGAGTCGATATGTGCTGAACTGGAGGGTTCATCAAAGCTTCCCCAAGAGTTGCATTTCACTAGGCTAGCTGGATAGTGAGTGAGGTTTCTTTGGATTTTAGCAGACTTTTGGTATTTAAGACCATATTTGGTCATAATAGCAAATTTGGAGTGGCTTGGGAAAACCAAGACCTCAAAGTGTTCTTGTTTTGATCATCAGCATTTCAAGGTAAGTGTAAAATTAAATAAAGAAATACAAAGGGTTTGTGGCTTTTGAGTTTTCAATAGCTCTCATAATGTGTCTCTGAGAGAGACTGGCCAATCTTCTCCGTACCATGAACACTGCCTAGATCCTGTGCTTCTACCTGACAGTGACAACACAGTACCCGTTACTGGCACTTGTTTTAAAGGTCTTGGGATTTGGGCACAGACAACCATGACAACAGAAACTGCATAAAATTTTTACTTATTTCTACATAGGTATCTAAAAAACTTCCTTCTGTTATGAAATATGTATTCTTTAGTCCCTCTTGGATGACTGCTGGGTCAGAATCCCATCAGTCTGGATCTTGTACGAATCCACAGAGTAAACAGCAGTTTGTGATTTCCAGGCTGAGAATGAAGCTCCTGAAGCAAAAGTCTGATCTTCACTGTTAATGCTTAGTGCCTCTCCTACTGAATTTACCAGAAAATTCTGGAATGATAGGATTGGACTTTTTTTTTTTTTCCATTTTTTTAATGATAACAGAAACTTTTACAAAAATGCATACATCCAAAGCCAGTGCACAAATGAGTGTAGATAACACAGAAAATTAAGAAGTGAAGGGCTGTATTTATATTGATTCTGTTTTTTTGCTAATAATTATATAGTAATAAAATGCTAAACTAATAGTCCCAAATACAAAAGAAAGAAAAAGGTAGTCAATACTTATTATATTCAGACTCAGAATGGTCAGATAGATATTACCACTTTTTGACACATTTGCCAATATTTCCTTCCCCAGTCCTGTTAGCAGCTGTCTGGCAAAACTCGATGAGTGGACACAAAGGGACAAATTCATCCAGAGTATACCTTCAGAGGAATGACTCGAGGGACATGTTTAGTCCATTATGATGAGCAGGGAATGGAGGCTGATTGGCATCTCTGCAACGTTACAAGATTGTATTTAAAGACAGAGAGATTGCTTTTAGCACATGCTGGTGTCCCATCCCCGTCCCCATCCCCATCCCCCTGCCCCCCCCCCCAAAAAAAAGTATGCACAGCAGTACACACTGTATTTTCAGGAATATGATTGCCTTTAAAAGATAATCTGCTTTGATATGTTTTTTATTCTTCTGATTTATTTATGGATTTATAGGTTGAGGGGAAGTTCCTCTTGGTGGGGGATATTTTTTGGTTTGTTTGGGTCTGTTCTAGGAATTAGCCTATCTTATTTATAATGAGAAGGATGGAATCTTTAGGTGTTCCATTAACCTAAAGTAAAATGTGAAATCTGGTGTCATTACGGAAGATCAGGAACATCTCTTCAGGCTGCACCTTGCCTTGAGAAACTCTTTAGAAATGCTAGTAGATCTAATGGTGACACTGCTAAAGTCAAACCTAGAAAAAAATCCTCTTACTTGGAATCAAATGTATTTGTTTATAAGTGAACTTCCCAAGGTTTCTGAACTTTAATACTTATCAAATTGGCTCCCTGGAAGGCCAACGAGCCAGAGCAGGAGCCACCCTGTTGCTCTGTGCTTGCCCAGTGGCTTGTACAGAGGGGTCCAGGTTATGACCAAGCTACTGAAGTGCTACAGCAATGAAGAGCACTGCCCTGTTCTGTGTTCAAACCTGTGCTTTGCTCTCCTTTTTTTTAAACTAGTTTCTCCAAATAACAGCTATGGGCTTGAAGGGACTGACATACTGAAGCTTGCCAAATAGAAGATAGAATTGCTAAGATAGGAAAGGTTGCTACGTGTGAGAGGATGTATTTTCAAATCTTTTAAAAGCAAACTCTGAGTGAACTGAAGCTAGGATGTGAAGCCAGACGGTTGCTCTGCTGAGGTGTGGTGGTGTTTTGTGACCCTGCTTTATGCAGGATACTGCCATGTGTCCTACACTTCAGAGCAACAAAGAAATGGGAAGGTCACAAATGGCCACAGTACCACAGCCTTCCTTTTCGTGCACAGTTTTTCTGAAGAGGTATGTGGTAGATAGCACTACTGATAATGTAACCAGCTGATCAAAATTCATTTGTACTGAGGCAATCTGTGTTGTATTATGTCTCTGAGAACTGAGAGTGTCACAGGAAAATGTCTTTGGCAAGCAAAATACAGGTTTCTTTTAAATCTTACTTCTAAGTTAAATGGTGCTGGATTATATCTGGATTATATTAGTGCTCACCTTTGGGGATGATGCTTGAACTCTACATCTTTGCTTATCAGGTCCATACTAGCCAGATTACTGTCACTGCCTTTCTTGTGGTCACGATTCGAATGTGGACATTTATTGCAGCAAGAAGAGTTACAAACGTTAACTTCCTTTTTCTCTCAAGGGTAACTGGAGGGCGTGCATTGCTATCTGGAAATAGTTCACACTATTCCTAAAGGCTTTAGGGCCGTCCTTGAGTGGCTTTATGACCCTTGGAGCAGCTCTAGGTCATCCTCCTCCATCCCTCTGTGCCCAGCTGGTGGCTCTTGTCAGGTCTTACCAGCGTGAGGAGCAACCCAGTTACATGGCGTGTAAGCCTTGAGTACTGAATAAACTCTTCAGGCTCCGGGTGGATGAATGAGCATCTGCCAGGGGACGCTCACCCAGGGGATGTGGTGGAACACACCCAGAGTGTGATGGCGAGGGTGATTAGATGAGATTTAGAACGTTAGCTTTCCCACCGTGTCAGCAGGCTACAGCTGCCTGTGTGGGGGAAGCCCGGCTGTATGGGAAGGGGTGGTGTTTTTGGCAGTACCCGCAGAGGGCACTCTCACATTCCTTTTGGAACAGGCTCGCCTCCGCCGGGCTGTCCGGCCCGCAGCCCCAGCAAGGGCAGGACCACACGGAAAGCATCACTTCACCTCACCAGCTAAACACCCCGAACAGCTGGTACCCCTGTTTTAAGACACTGATTTTAACAGATCTTGCATGTGCAAGTTATCTGAACACAGACCGCGCTTGCTAATGAAAGCATCAGACTTTCCAGAAAAAAGCAGTAAGTGTATAGACAAGGATTTTTTTTTTCTTAAGGACCTTCGTTTTGATTAATATACAAAGCTCTTGAAACAGTTGGAGGATTACTACTGCGATGACCCTGCAACACAGGGAAGTGTGGCTCATGTATTTCCATAGGCTCTTCACTTCAAGAAGTAACCAGCACCGAAGCAAGAAGAAAAGGTGGTCAGAGCCTCACATGGGATGCCCGTGGTGAGACTCAGGATGGATTTGACATGCTTCGTCCTGCTCTCCTCTCTCTCCCCTGTGCTTTAACTACAGTTAAAAAGACTTTCCTATGCTTTGAATAGTTTTGAGGATTGCTGAAAATGCAGATGCTGGGTGCCCTCACCTTTACTTCAAATCAAAGGAGCTGTGGGTGAAATAAAGCCTCAAAGAAGGCTCAGTACTTCATGAAATCTTATGAAAAGTACGATTTTCTGAATTAATATGTCAAATGAGAGAAGTTAGATTTCAGATAGGGTTTTTTTTTTTTTTATGGTTCTCTATACCAGATAATTTTGGACGATGGAGATATAGGTAGGGCATGCTATACTTTCCAATTACAATACTTTTTCATTGCATCAATACCTTTGGGGCAGATCTCACTGAAAAGTTGTCCTGTCTTTCAGATAACAGTGCGTGGACTTTGCCTCAAATAAATATGGATGCTCTTGTCCTAATGGTGAATTCGAAGTCTGCCAAAGCAGTGATCTGGCTGGCTGAAAATAAAAGAATATCGAGCAGAAGTCAGTGGCCTTAATTTGTTCAGACTACAAACAATGCGGTAAACTCCTGTAAATGTTTGGGATGCGTCAACGTTTTCTTGAATCTGCCAGTTACGTTTTTTCAGGGCACAACTCGTATTTGTTTGCAGACACTGGCAGGGGAGACAGCGTGTTCTGACGAGCTGCAGGCACAGGCTGCTCAGCAGATTCCAAGGATTTGCTCTCCCTGTTTATTCCAAAAATAAGCACATCTCCTCCTAATAAATGTTGTATGCAAATATGTCTCAGTCATTTCTACATGATGTTCTAATTCACTCATTTAAAGATGTTCATTTTGTAGTGTATGCAAATTTGCATATGTAATTCAGCAAAGGCAGGAGCAATCTTTTATTCTCATCACTTCTGACATTTTAATCAATGATTTATGTCTTATTCTTACATTTATTAGCCCTCCCTCCGAATGTTAAGACAGATTATTATGCATTGATATTTCTATACATATATAAAGCTCATTAAGACTCTTTGACAGAAGGATGGTCAAAGTGCAGGAACAGGGGGCAAGGCAATTGAGGGCTCACGCTTTACCTTCTTTACAGGCTGGTTGTGCTCATTTGATAAACAACTTCCCCGTGTCACCATTGTTCCATCTGTACAATAGAGATAGCATTGCCCGAACTCAGAGGTGCGACTAATTGGAGTTTTTAAAGCTTTTTGAGCTCCCTGGCTGGAAGCTGCTATATAAATATTCTTCTGGTCACAAAGAAAATTAATGAGGTACAGTCCTATGTAATGGAGATATCATCCTTTATTTCTAGTTTTTGTCTGTGTTTAAAGGTGGCTGCAGAAATGGCATCCTCTTCTTCTAGAGACTGCCCTTGTAGATATTCACAGTCACATACTCACTGACTTTTTGACAAAATGCAGCTTTTACTGCTATTTCCTTCTTCTGACTTCGTTGGCTTTCCAGATCTGAGAGACTAAACTGGATTTTATTACCTCCTAGGCACCATCAACAGAATAATTTATCTAGTCTCAATGCCAGTCAGTCACTCCTCTGTGAATCCTTGGAGGGCAGTTGAGTTACAAGGATGATTGGGAAAGGCCGAACTGTAAGACACAGAATTACAGAGGAGTCATTTTAAAGGCCTGATTTAACCTACAAGACTTTTACGGCTGGGATGAATGTGTGAATAGAAAGAAATCAGCTGGGATTACAGATCCCATTTTGAGTCTGAACCAGGTCTCAGTATTTAGAAGAGTTATTTGTGATGAAAACAACAAGGGATTTTTCAAAAGTATAGTTTCAACTTAAAGAGTGGAAATACGGCCCTGCAAGTCTCTCAAAGTTAGAGCTTTGCCCATGTGATTTTTGGAAATATGTTTGTATTCCTATCTGCAATAAAGGCAGCCCTGCACCCTGCAGGAATCCATTTCCAATTTCCAGAAGTGTAAATCCATTGATGGTACCTGTCAAAAGCAAAATCCCAAGCACGTTTACTCTTAGAAATGGGAACTACAAACTTACACTTTGTGCATGGGTAAATGCCACACCATATTCTCGGAGAACACAGGCATATGTGAGAAACCTGTTCTTTATTTGGTACAGCCACTGCATGCAGCTGAAGTTCACGATGTCCCTGTGAAAAGAGAATTTCTGGAGGACATCTGAAGTCTCAGTTCAAACTCTTTTCAACGGAGTAGTTTATGAATTGCCCATGCTGCACACTCCAGTCTGCATCCTATGTTCGAGTAAATCCATGTGACTGGAGCTGCTGACTAGTTGGCCTAAAGTAAGGATGACAGCCACAAGAGAGCTAGAATTACAACTAGACATTTTCATTATAAGAAAGGCGACCCGACATCTAGTTTTACTCAGGTATTGTTATGAGTCCTATGACTGTCAAATATACCCAGATAATTTTGATGCCATGCTGTCAAGCCCAGGATAATGGGGATAAACAGGATAAACAACTTGCATGATGATTTTCTTTCTAAGAACAACAAGTAACTATAGTGATACTTAGAAAAATAATCATTTTGTACATTCATCTAATGCTAAAGATCCTAAAGAGAGATGTGTGTGCATCCCTCTGTTCTTGGATGTGTAGCTTAAAAAAGTTCCAGTCACTACTAGTAAGGAAATGTATTAATTCTAGGGAGGTGCTCAGGAATCAAAGAAAAGTGGGGAAAAGAGGCACTGTAAGATCTTACCAATCTTGCCTCTTCTAAAATCATGAGTCAGACTCTCCTCTCCTAAGCAAACTATTGTCTAGTTCCAGCACTCCAAGGCTAGGCAACTACCTTAAAAAAAATAAAAAAGAAAAAGATTTTTCTGAAAATGACATGATTCCAGGGGCTGGAGCTCTAAGAAAGTCACTGTCCATCCTCCTCCTCCTCTTCTCTCTGTGACAAGTGGGAAAAAAAGCTCCAGTGTTTCATACTCTGAGGAAACAGTTTGTTCTCAGCATTGCTAAAACATTTCATATTCCATGTTATAAGCATATTCCAAACACATTGTATTTTATTTTATTTTGTTTTGTTTTGTCTTGTTTTGTTTTGTTTTGTTTTGTTTTGTTTTGTTTTGTTTTGTTTTGTTTTGTTTTGTTTTGTTTTGTTTTTATACCAAACGTGAAAAAAGACACGGATTAAAGTTTGTTTCTTTGGTTTACATTGTTACTCAGATGAGACCTCAGCACCACACAGAGCTGTCAAAATGGAATGAAGGGAAGAGACTTGACAGTAACGGGAATGGTTTATTATTTATTAATCCTTATCCTATGCCACCCTCTCACTTTCCACTTTCTGAGGAGCAGTAGCACACTGACTCACTGAGGAATTATCCAAAGAATAAGAGACTGTCCAGCATCACCCTCTTCAAAGGAAAGCTGGTAAGCAGCTACTGCCTGTCAGGTAACAAACTGTCTGAGACAAATCCTGAATTGAACCCTCCTTGTCTCAAGGACTGCCAGGACAAGACACCCAGCGCCCTCTCTGTGTCTTCTGCTGCCTCAACAGGTCCTGCGGTAGGGTCCCTGTGGCACAGACAGTGTCTCCTCCTGGAAACTTCACCTTCAGCACCATCCACTAGTCCTGCATACTCTCTGGCCATGGGCTTCCTCCAGCTGTAGGGTCTCTGTTACACCTCTGATTTCAGGTCTGGAAGGTCGGGGCAGGAGAGCACAGAGATGACCCCGGCAGTCCCATGGCTGGGACAGTCCTGTCCCTCCTCACCCTTCACTCCTCAGCCAGTAAATACACCACTGCCTCTTTCTGACTACCAAATGCTCTGCCAGACGAACCTTCCGCAGCACTTCTCAGGGTTTCCTCAATCAGTAATTAAATAAACAGCACTGCAAATCTGAATTAATAGTAAACATGGCAAATATAAACCTAAAGGAAAAAGATGCTGGAGGAATTGATATAGTCTGAAGACAATGTACCAAAGGATTTATAGGACTATTAAACACAGAAAACAGAACAAGAGAAACACAACAGTACACAAGGATCACTGTTGAATGGGTTTCTTGGGAAGCCCAAATATTCTTTTTACTTGCTCTAGAAATAGCACTTTTTTTCATGTGCTATAAAGAGACAGTCGCTCTCTCTGCTATGAGGACACAGTCCCACAGCTGGATCTCCACAGAGGAAAAGGCACAGGCAATGTAGTGCTGCCACTAGTAGTTAACATTGCTGTTATCTTTCTTTTATAGTGCCTACCACTATATAGATACCTTCAAAGAGGGTCCCATCTTGCAGGACAGAGGCAAGATTGCCCCAAGATGAGCTATGTTAGTGTAGTGAGACCAGCGTGGGATCTGACCACCCTTGTAGGGTGGTCCCACTCACCTCCACCATCCCATGGGAGCCTGAAGACCCTGTCACAGGCCCTCCTGGTTTGGAGAGGACCTTCTGAGAAAAAAACACCAAATTAGTGCTGGGGAAGCTAGGAATCTAAGGGGTGAATGATGCCAGACCTGAGCGTGGACAGCAAGGCTGTGTGTGGACCACCACTGAGTGCTCAGTTCTTACAATGCAGGTTCTTCTCTCAGCTGGGATTTTGGTTACAAACACTCATAGCACTCTCCCTTTGCTGTCTGTTCTCTCGTGCCAGAACGGTCCTGCAGAGTGAATGCTGAACTTCCCTGAAATGGGAGAACAACAAAAGGAGAGAGATTTGGACTATGAAAAGTGTAAAGTGATTTCTGCTTCTGTATCAGATGCCAGCGAAATAGACACATTTGCAGTTAGGTACCCATGTTATGAGTTTTTAATTGCATGATATATGGTGTCACCAAAAAGTCAACCCAGAGCAGCAGGTTCTGTGCTGCTGCTCCCTTGGCTGCTCTTACTGAGCAGGGCCGGTCGCCCAGCTCACGAACCTCTTCAGCCATTGGAATATTTCATAAAAAGCTGCACTTCTGGAAGGTTTGATATGTTTGCCAGTACCCACACAGGCCCTAGCGATTTATTTTTTGGTAGTAAGTACTACTCATTCATTGAACTTCAGAGTTTTCCTGTGTGGTTTTAAAAGCAATTTGGCCAGAGGTAAGAGCTGCAGACCCCATGGGCTGTAGCCAGCATTCGTTTCACATAAATCATAGCTTGCTTTAGGTTACATTTTCTTTGGAATGGAAAGGTAATTTGTTTAGTTATGTTAGTCTGAGAGCATCAAATTGGACCATATTGTCCCTGGTAAGAAAAACAAGCTCGCAGACTGCTCAGGACATCAGTAAAGGTAATTGGTCAAATGGCTTCATCCAGCCATAACTCTAAAGGTAGAGGTCTGATAAGTTAGTCAAAGCTTCACCTTTCATGAGCTATCAGTTCATACATCACCCTTGACATGGAAAGGGCCTCATTCCCACAGCTTAGAGCACCAGAAGGTTTTTTTATTCTTAAAAATAGCATCTGTGCACAAGATAGTCTTGGAAATTTTATACCAGAAACTAATACCTTACTAAATCAGACCTTAAGGATAGTTGTCCTGGGATATTTGAGTTTATTTTGTAATTGTACTACTCATTCACTGAAGTAACACCTTTCAAATCAAAACCTTAATATTAAATCCAAGCAAAAGAAGCAATCATGCTTCCAGCTTCTAACAGTAAGATGAAATCAGTTTAATTATTCAGGAAAATTATTTATGGACAAGTGGCTTCTTGGTAGCCTCTGTCATCATTATGTCTCAGACTAACAGAACATTTTTTTAAAATTAAAAGATTCTTTGCTAATTTATTAATTGTATGGCCTCTCTTTTTAAAATTTTAATGCTGCACTTCACAGTACTGTAAAATAATTATAAGGAACAAGACAGTGGTCTCATTCACGAATGACATGAGGATGTTCCCTCTGTTCCTAGGGCAGGCATTACCAAAACCCCACTAGTGACCACCACTGGTGGGCTTCCAGTCCTGGAGTCCCAAAGCTTTCCTCCTTTGCTTTAACATGGAAGTAACCCTGTCAAAAAGAGCTATTTCTAATAATACTGGATATGGATCCAGATATCACGTTCCTCTCCTTACACTGGCTTTGCTGAAGAATTAAAATTTAGGAAAGGTAAAGACATCTCTGCCCCCAAACTTCAGTTCTCTTCACAAAGGAGAAGGTTGGGCCACCATGTTGCAATGCATTTACCTCCTGATTTTGTCATTTTTTTGCTATTGTCAAGCTTTAACAGGTCTGGTTGCATTGATTTTGATGGAATTAATGACCCCAGAGCATCAAAGGTGTTAACATGACCCTGGCTTTGTACAGCATTAAATAGTACAACAACGTACAAGGTTTCAGACACAGGAACTTCAGCTTCCTTACTCTCATGATCTTGTAATGTTATAAGGAAGGAAACATTTAAGTAAAGCATTTGAGATGTGACTCATTAAAATTTTTGACCTAACACCATTTCTTATAAATGTTTTCTACAACTGAAAAGAAATAAGCAAATTCTACTGTTTACAGATTTTTACACTGTACTGTTACACATTTTCTTTGCATCCCTTCTTTGACAGGAAGGAAGAGAAAAGAGAGGAGAGGAGAAGAGAGGAGAGGAGAGGAGAGGAGAGGAGAGGAGAGGAGAGGAGAGGAGAGGAGAGGAGAGGAGAGGAGAGGAGAGGAGAGGAGAGGAGAGGAGAGGAGAGGAGAGGAGAGGAGAGGAGAAAGAGAAAAAACTCCTGAGCATTAAGAAGCTGTTTTGTGTGCCGCTGCTGGGATCTCTTGTTTTTCTCTTGATGGACAAATAAGTAACCTACGCACTGGGAAGGACAGACAGTAAGGACAAAGTGCAACTAGTACCAGCTCCAACGTGCAACCTGGGGAAAAGCAGGTATAGTAAGCGCTGCTGGCAGCTTCTCTGACTCCATCATGGTTGCAAGGCCATACGCCCGTACCACACCTTTACCAGCAGTGACACTCGTGCCAGCTGTCAGCCTGGCTTAGGAGAGACCTAAAGGCCAGGGGACCTCACGTCCACGCAGCCCGTGGATGGCCCTGTTGCTGCCCTGGTCCCCAGCCTCAGCCGTGGCTCCACCGGGAAGCAGCATGCCCAAGCACGTGGCTACAGGCTGCAAACACGAATGCAAGGGAAAATCACGGCATACAGACATACCTCAAGTGCAATCACCCCCTCTGAGGCTTGGCGAGCTTGTACCAGACAGAGTCAAGGTATTGTGTGTAGTTGTGCTTCCACTCACATCAGGCGGCAGTTTTATTTTTCCCTTGGGTGGATTTTTTTTTTCCCTGCAAGACTGTCTAGTGGTTGTTGGGTTTGGGTTTCTTTTTGCACGTGTATACTTTTAGCATTTGAAACGTCCCATTGCAAAGCTTGACTAGCATTTTGCTAATTTTGTAGCTACCACCTGCTATTACTAGAAGATATAAAGAACAACTGTTCCCTATCCACTTTTTCTATGCTATTCACAATTTGACTATATCCTCCCTATGCTGTTTCTGTTCCATGCTAAAGAGTCTTAGTCTGTTTTTACTGCTTGTAACGGAGATACTCTGTTTACCCACTCTTGGCACCATGCTCTTTTCTTTTCCAGTTGTCCTATTGTCTTTCTGAGCCTCTTATCACCTCTTCTAGCACGTAATGTTTTCTAGCTATTTATATGTCTGTACTGCATAGTTTACAATCAAACTAATTAGCCTGTATCATTTAGTAGAAATTCTGTTTCCTTATACATATTCTAGTATTCGAAGGATGCTAATTCTGCACTGTCTAACTAGTACCCAAATGTGCTGGCAATAATCAGAAATGGACAAATCAGCAATCACACCCCACATAGATCTCAGTATGCAAGCCTTGATTATATAGAGCTTAATACTTATGGGTACATGGGAAATCAGGCTGTTTCTTCTTGAAAGTCTACTATGTAAAGTTTAATTCCAGCCACTACACACGAATATGTGTAGATAGGAGACATAAGGCTTTGTTGCCCTCTTCTTTCAAACTTGGGTACAAGCTATGGAAAAACTGGGCAAAATATTATGCTTTCAACCCTTCCCATTAATGGCTTGTTTTGCTTTTCTACCTGTTTTCACATTACAACAACTCATGCCAATACATGATCAAAAAAAGAAAACGGAGGCATTATGATATCGGGGAATTGCTCATCTGAGTTTAATAGCTCTATTTTTAGAATTATTGATTGAAAATTACTGTCTCGGAGGTCTGTTGAAATACATTTTTGTGATACATTTTCCACCAAAAATGCCAATACTTACTGCTCAATAATCCTGCCTGTAGTTTGCCTAGTCCTTCATCTGCTGAAAAGAAGCTCCTTTGTGTAACGCTCCTTTGTGCAGCACACAAATACACCTCGATGTAGCAATCATTTGTAATAGGGCTGTCTCATGGCATCACTGAGATGAGGCAGATTAGAGGAAATGCTAACTTTAAGCAAACAACAAATGATCCAAGGGGACGCACGATTACCAACCACTTGGTAATTGCCGCATGATAAGATCGTTGTGGTTTGATGGCATGTCAAGGCTGTATGATGGTGCTTGTGCCGTGGCACATCCTGATAGGCACCAAGAATGTTCTAATATAGAGATCTGTGAAAACAATATTTGTTGGCTTGATGGATAGTTTCTGTCTCTCAGATTATCCAAGCTGTAGTGTTGTGTACAGAATGCAACGGTAATCCTTTGCTTGAGCCCGGCGAGCTGGAAATTATCATCTCCTCATCATATGGTGTTTCTTGGAAGCCAGGTTCTTGCTAGCTTTAGTGTGAGAATGGGGGACTAAGGGTCCCTTTGCCCACCCAAGGCCATGAGCCACTCACCATTGCCTTCCTCTTTATCAGCAGCCTCCAACCTCGGGAATAAACACTCCACCTGAAATATTAAGTGGGACCACAGATCTGACAGAGAGGGATTGTCCTGCAGATGCAGGTGCTGGTGTGACTGGAGGAGAACAAACAGCAGGGAACTGGGAGGAAGCACGATTCCCAGGGTCAGGCTGCAGCCAGGCTGGCAAGGAAGAAGCAGCTTCTGGCAGGGATGGGGATTTGCACTACCTCCTGGGTAGGGAGCAAAGGGAACACTGCCATCCAACTGCTAGCATGCAAATACAGGTCCATCAAGATGTTGTTTCCTGGGATTGCTGTTTTTTCCTTTATGCTTCACGGAATATTTGTAGGTGTCTTTCCCATTACTTCTGTGTGCACCAGAAAGTGCTGAAGCCTGTCATGGTTTCAGGGCTGAATCCTACGGAGCCGCAAAACTGGTGAGTCTTGAAAGGCATGTTGCTGTTTAAGATTGTCAGGCATATTTTAATTGTCAGCAGAAGTTTCAATACATAGCTGTGATTTTTTTTTTTTTTGTAGTGCCCTGAGAAGTTTTGCTCCCAAAGGATGTTGATTAAAAATCTTAATAGGGGTTTTAACAGCCAAGCTACATGAAAATGCTCAGCCTTTAAGTACTGTCCCCAGCATTAATAAAATTAGCAGGAATACACTCTGCATTTGTGTAACAATTATCCCCCAGTTTCTATCTTGTTCCTCTAGATCATCTTGCTTGCTTCAAGTATCCTGTCTCCATGATTTATTGCTAGATCTGCTTTGTCACCATCTGCTCTGCTGTTGCTCAAGAAAGAGCAAATCCCCAGAAAACATTACTGTCCAGACTAAGCACCATATAAGCATCCTTTGCACATTCAGCCAAACATTGACTAATGGCGAGCTAAGCTATAATCACAAATTCCCTCCTTTCCTGTTCACTACAGTTCAAATTCATATAAAAAACTTGGTGGAATTCAGCTATCCTCCTTGGGGATATAGGTTACCATCTGTCTGGTTTCCAGTGGTACATTTAAAAAACATTTGTCCCATTTTCATAAAACATCCTGCTGCACAGCAACCACTTTAATATCTAATTACACAGCATTATGTATCACATATGTCACAAACAGAATAATTTGACCTAAGTTTCTCTTATCTAGTCTAGTCTGTTTTGCTATTTTAAATTAAGTTATCCAAACACCTACAAATCCAAAAGTATGCCTCTAGCTAATGTAATTAAAAAAAAAAGTAAATATTGAACTGCCTGAGGAATATTTTGGATTTAATTTGATAATTTATATAAGATTTTCATTTCAAAAGCAAGCTAGATTTTAAATTAAAGGTTAATGTACTTACCATCACATTAAAAAAAAAAATCCAAGTTAGTAAAAGCAGGCAAGAGATATCAGTTTTTTTATGCTGCCCACATAAACACATAAAAATGCCAAAACCATAACAAAATAAATTAGTCTTCCCCACTTCTCAAATCTTCCTTGCTGTCCCCAGAGGCCTGTGCAGAGGACAGGTAGTCATTCTGTGGCCAGTCAGGGGGGAGCATCTTCCCAAGCCACATCTAGTCGGGGTTATTGAGAAGGAGCAGGAAGCTTCCTGTTGACTCCACCAAGCCGTAGCGCTGTCAGTGTCACCTCCTCTGAGCGCCTTTACAATATAGTTAACGATGATCAGAGCACAGATGCTCTGGGAGCACTGTGATTTCAAGTGTACATGAAACTGATACCAAAATCCCATGGGGCAGTGGCATTCACCATCCTAGACCAGTAGCTCGCCTTGCACTACTTTGCCCAGCTGTGCTGTATTTCTGCCCTGCTCATGCAGGGATGATGCTCCAGCAGTGGAGGGATGATGCCTAGAGCCACATCACATTTCCACCCTGCCTCCCCTTCCCCTGGCCAGGACCTTTTTTCTTCCCCTCAGCAAAGTGTTGAAGCAGATCAGAGTTGCCATGAACATGGGCTTAAGGGGGTAATGATCTGTAGGTCTTTGGGGGCTTGTTGAGGGTAGGGAATAGGGAAAGGAGTCCCCCTTGTCTTGGAGACTCCCAGTTCCTCTGGGAGAGCTCTCAACCCAAGAGTGGGATCAGAATGTCTAAGGAGCTGGGGATCAATGAGAGGACAAAGAGAGTGAGACGTAGGAAAACAAAAAAATCCTTCCTTCTTCTACCCAGAAACTCAAGTAGACCCCTTGGCCAAAAATGTTTTTATCCAGCACTAAGTTGTGTCATGATACTTTTTTCTGCTATCAGGTCCTGGAAGATACAGATAGTATTTCCCATTGCTACCCCAAGGAGAACAGTTGCAGCACACCACTCGAGATGACAAACAGATGATGCAATTATTTTTTTTGAGCACAATTTTTTTTTTCCATATGTATCTAGCCAGAAAGCAGATATCTTGTTCACAGCTATTTGTCTAAGAGAAGCTATAAATTTAATTAAAGTTCTTGGGGAATATACACCTTTGAGGGTGGTAGGATACTTTCCTGTAATCACATTGGTTCTGTCTGCACTGAATCTGAGGCAAATTACTCAGAAGTCTCCTGCAATTTCTCTGAGTCTTCCAGATAGGTATGAGATAGTTAGTCCAAGGAACAATGTTAATGGTGGAGTCTGTAGTGTAGGATTCTTCCCCAAAACTCAGAACCACCTTAGAAGAACACGCACCATGAAGAAGCTTGTCCTGAAAGCAGCCAAGCTTGATCATCCAGCCTGTCTCCATTGAACTGCCTCTGTGTTCTTCCATGCGAGGAAGACTGGCTGCTTTGCAAAGACAAGGTCTGTTCTGAGGAAGCTGTATTGTTGGAGTGAGGGATGGATGGGGTGGCTGAATACACAGGGGTACCCTGAGAGACTAACTGTCATTCCTAGAGCATGAATGACCTTTACATAAAGTGTGTGACTGGGCAAAGGAAGCCCCCACCCCGGTCACCATCACAGTTTGGTTGCACATCAGCAAGCATCAGTTGTCTGGTAGCAATGTCCTGAACACACTGTGGACACTTGGCCAGGCTCCCCAGGGCTCAGAGGGAGAGGCAGGAGTGTCAGCAGTGCAGGGCTGGAAGCGCACATATGGATGGAGCTGCCCATCTTTTGCAAATGATGATTATTTTCATTATGTTATTAGTGTTAAACTGAATTCACAGTAGTAAATGCCAGATTTTATCAGACAGAGAATGATGCCATTTAAAAAATGAACATTGAATTCTCAGGAAGAATTGCAGCAAAAAAGGGAAAGTTTATAAATCACTTAGATTTTAGAGAACTTGTTCTATTCTATAGACATCCCAGTAGGACAGGAAAAGCTCTTTGTAGAAAAACTGCACAGACATCATGTAACGTTTCATTATACTGCTAAGCTAGTCAATGAGATTCAGAAAATATTCAGGCATCGATACCAAAGCCAATTTGCTAACTACCCCCAATGGTAATATTATAGTATTTGGCACAGCTAGCTGGGAGAAAAATAGTCTGATACCCATTAAAATGTATCTGCTGTTTCAGGACAGATTATCTGACCAAGATCAGTATGACTCTGAAGTTATCTCAGAGGAGACCTCCTGAGCTCTATGATATTCGAACCAACATCTGAATGAGTAAAAAAAGAAGGCAAGTAAGTATCATAGCTTATGAGACATTTCATTATAAATCTATCAGTGGCCATCTTACCTCTTCAACTAGCCAATAAATAAAAAAAATAAACACAGAAGGAAAGCGATGTCTACATTTACCTTGGTGTAACTTTGCACTTTTTGCTGAGTGACAGAATTTGTAACTTTATGCCCAGAACTTCATTTACACATGCACTTTTGAGCACATTCACTCATACAACAACTGTGATTGCCAGAGCAATCATGCTCACAGCCAAGGTACAAAATAATCCTCCATTTATGATTTGTCTATGCACAGAGGTCTAAGCACTCCAATAAAGGCAGGATTTAACAGTTCACCCCACTTCTCATCAGGGAATTAATCAGGACAACTGATGGTAAGGCAGACTTCCCGTTTAATAAGCACATAATAGTAATGAGTTTTGTACATATAGAGAGACAGTTTCTGATGTCCCTGACCTGTACAGTGGGGCAGAAGTCAAAGGTTTGTATAAACTTATTAGAGATGAGAGTGGGACAAAACAAATAAATTATCTGTATGATTAAGTTGCCTTATGAATGAGAGTGGTCAAAAGAGGCCATCAGAATAAAGAAGTCTTGGCTCTAGCACTGTAAGGAAGCTGCTACTCTGGGCACCTACACATTTTCAGTTCACTGCTGCTCATGTGCCATTAACTCACCAGTGGGATGTGCAAATTTGATCACATGGATGCTGTTATTTTATTTAACTGAATTAGGGTACAAATAAGTCTCAGGATGTCTACAAATCCTTTTTGTGTCTGTGCTGAGTCTCCACATGGCTGTGCAAGGAGCTGAGCAGGCGTGTTCACTCCTCACGCTTACAATGGTTTAAAGTGCAGTGCTTTTTTCAGCCAGCTGATAACTAGGTTACCTGTTATGCTATTTCTTTAGAGAGAGATATGAAGAAATCTTCACAAAAAAACCCTGAACATATCTAATCTTTCATCCCAAAGTGACGGGAATACTCTACAGTATTCTTTGCATAAACCTGAAATATGCACTAAGACAAGATGTTAATTCCATTTTATGACTGCTGGTAAGTACAAGACAGAATAAACATATATACATCCCAGAATATAAATGAATAAATTTAATGAGTGTTTTAAGACTCTCAGATGACTGAAACTGAAAAAGATGAAGTGTTTTTTGTGGTTTTCAGGACTGATAATTGTTTTAGTGTCTCAGTCTCAATGCAACTTCTCCAACTAAATAAAAAGCCCTGGCTGGTACAATGAACTTGAGAATATGAAAAGTGTCTTCAATTTCAAACATGGCTTCTGTTAACCAGAAGTTACCCAAATTCTGGTTTAGGAAACAACTGATAAAATCTGCTTGGTTAGTTAGTAAGAGGGTATTAGAGTGAGCCTGCAAAACAGGAATGCATTTTTGATTACAAGCTGATATGACAAAATAAGCTGTGTTAGTAAAAATGAACCTGAGAATTTCTATTTTTACTGTGCTAAATACTGTGATTTCCCAAAGCACGTTTGCAATACCTAAAGAATATTTGATGGAGGGTGTGGGAACAAGCTGTTATGAAATCTGTGAACGGTCTAGCATCTGCAGCTGAGAATGGCTGATGACTGGGTAATGTTAGAATAACTACCAGTGTTTCATAAACTCTTAGGGGTAAAGACCTTGCAATTTGCTAGCAGAGAGTTTTGCAGAATACTTTCCTTATACTTAAGCTGAACTCTTGTTCAACTTAAGTGCTTGCGTAATAGGGTAATCATGATTAACCATCCGGCATGTGAGCTGCAGAACAAAAGTTTAGGCTAAGAAAAAGACAAATAGGTGACTGCAGAGAAGTACAATAATTCATAACTTGAAAACTGTACTAAAGAGTGAAGCAGCTTCTGAGCAAATAAAAAGCTTCTCACAGGAACATAAGATTAACTCTTAACTAGGTTAATCTACATGGTGTTTAGCTGTTTTACTCCTTGGTACTCTAAAGAGTAGGATTTGTAATAGGTCTATTAATCAAAGTGATGGAAGAATAAAATCTTCACACTCAGCCAGGAAGGCATCAAGTCAATATCAAAAGCATAACATTTTAGGTTAAAGCCGTCTATCTGGGCTTTGGAAATGTTTAGACTACACAACCAAAAGTTAGAAACCAAACATTTGAACTAAGCTGATAACAAGTGATCATTAATTAAGACTGAAGCCAACAATCTGGCACTGAAGAAATTTCTAGGACACTGAGCCAAAAGTCTGAAGTTAGATGTCCAAAGTAAGTTCATAATAATTCATCATCAATTTGAGATGAGATAAGCTCATTGGAGGAAACCAAACGTAGATAATACAGGGGACGACAGCCAGTCTGTATGATAAATATTCTCTTCTGAGAGGGAGACTAATGGGGACTCAGGATTCAGCTAATTTAGGACTGTTTTTTATAGTTGGATAAACAGTTATTTAGGACCAAGCCTACTATTGATGTTGTCGAAGATTTATATTGAGATGCCAGGTAACTACCAAACCCAGCTGTTGAACCCAATTGTGCTAGGCCATGTCCCAGCACCTATTGGTGCCAGCCCTTGCTCCACCTACCTCTTAGTCTAAAACCCAACAGTTTATTAGTACAGGGGACGAACAAACAGCCTTAGTAATGAAGTAATAACCACGGTGGGATGCGCTCAGTTCATAGCCATCCGGTAGCAAAGATCTCAGCAGCCAGGTTATGAGCGGAGAATGCTCTGCTGAGTGCTGGGGATTTTCAAGGGACAACCCATGGGCTGCTGGTGGTCTGCAAGGCACACAGAAATGGATGGTAAAAGCAGAAACTGCACATACCACTAGTTCTTCCTCTGTGTCTACTTTTGCCCTGTGCAATGGTTCCCTGTTTCTTTTAACCATCTAGTGTCCCTCAAAATCTTGGTGTGCATAGGTTAGAAGACATAGGTGGGGAGCTGAAGGAGGAACTCTGCAGTGATGGATTTTCTCTTGATTTTTTTCATTTGCAAGAGGTAACCCTGGAGAGAAGGTAAAAGGTTGCCCATGTGCTATGTATATATGTTATGTACCCTCCTGCTTGTCTTCCCCAGGACTGTGTGATATGTCCTTATGGAGCTGCTGGCTGTGCCTGAAGTGGATGCTTGCAGCTTGCCATGGTTTAACCCCAGCTGGCAACTAAGCACCACACAGCTGCTTGCCCACTCCTCCCCGGTGGGATGGGGGAGAGAATCAGAAGGGTAAAAGTGAGAAAACTCATGGGTCGAGATAAAAGACAGTTTAATAGGTAAAGCAAAAGCTGCGCACACAAGCAAAGCAAAACAAGGAATTCATTCCCTACTTCCCATCGGCAGGCAGGTGTTCAGCCATCTCCAGGAAAGCGGGGCTCCATCATGAGTAGCGGTTACTTGGGAAGACAAACGCCATCTCTCTGAATGTCCCCCACTTCCTTCTTCTTCCCCCAGCTTTATATGCTGAGCATTACATCTTATAGTATGGAATATCCCTTTGGTGTCAGCTGTCCCAGCTGTGTCCCCTCCCAGCTTTTTGTGCACCCCCAGCCTACTCGCTGGCGGGGTGGCGTGAGAAGCAGAAAAGGCCTTGACTCTGTGTAAGCACTGCTCAGAAATAACAAAAACATCCCTGTGTTATCAACACTGTTTCCAGTACAAATCCAAATCACAGCCCCACGCTAGCTACCATGAAGAAAATTAACTCTATCCCAACCAAAAGTAGCACACAGCCTTGTTGTATGGACAATTTGGACTTGGGCATGGTCCAAGACTGCCATCCTGCAGTCAGTGTAGACCATCCCAACTCGGCTCCTGGAAAATGCAAGCGGTGGGCAGTAGCAGCTGCTGGCAGGGAAGCAAGGTGAGGCAAGAAGCACCTGCATAGAGCCAGAGACAGGGCAGGACCAGGGAGGGATAAAGCACTGGTGTCTGAAATAACCACTTCCACCAGCAACTGGGACCTGACATGGTGCTCTCGCAACATGCCGCGCAAATTGGGCTGCCGCGATGCCCGCAGCCTGGTGTCCCTGTGGGAGCTCTCCCACCAGAAATGGGATGTGCGCTCCTCCCACTCTCCTGCATGCTTTCACCTGACCTATCTCAAATATGTCCTTAATACTCAAAACATCGTTCGGAGAAATAATTACTCTCCAAACTCTGTGTTCACTCTCACTCCTCACACAAGTCATGCACATTCTGTATCATAACGGCCTTTCTAAAATGCATGCTCTGCACCAACAGAAACTGCTTCCAGAAAAGGAGAATCTGTGACATTTTGGGGTTATGAATACCCCCTCCCATGTCTCCCAGCAATGAACAGCTCCTGCACTATCCCTGGCCTGCACCGTAGATGGCGGTGTGCAGTTACTTTCTTTGGCATATTTACCTATTAGCTGGTTCCTTGACATTTGCTAGAAAACTACTTCACTCAGTAAACAGCAAAAATGATAACATCTGAGACTATATTTAAGCACTATCAATTTCATATCTGAAATAGGGGTATTTGTTAGGTGTTTGCTGTAAACGTTAGTGTATCATAAATCCAGTTGTTTTTATAGGTCAGATCCCAGAAGAAATCTAAGCAAAGAGACTGAAATGTAGATAAGCAAAAGAAAATTTCCTCAGGCTGTTGCATATAAGAATAATAAGTAATACTTAGACGTAAAGTTATTAATTCCCCAAACACATGACTACATTCAGTCTATGCGAATACTTTACATCAAATTCAAAAGCTGAATATTTTAAGACAACATTACTGTTCTCTGAAATAACTAATGTATTCACCAAAACATTTTATGAATCTACATGTAGTTCCTACATCCTCCTACTCAATTTTTTCCTTGAGTAACAATCAGACTTCACAACTGCATTGTACCTACATGGAGGTAATGCTCTAAACTGCAAAGGGTGAAATGGGCTTGTGTTTGATTTGGTTTCTTGAAGGAGAGGCAGTAGTACAAGATAAGGGACTACTATCCCCCCTGAGCCCTCTCAGTCCTGCACTTAGGAGCATCACCATGAAAGCTTTGGGGGCTGAAGCTGATTTGCAGGAGGTCCACTAACCATGGGGAGATTAGTGGACATCAGCAGCCCAGGGTTTGCCTGGGGTTGGAGGTCAGACCCTAAAGTCTGTTAGTGTCACTGAAATACAGCTGATGCCAGCCGGGAGGGTTTGAGCTGACTTTTGTTCCTTAATGCTGGGCTTCAGGACAGTCATCTGATGACTAGCAACTAAGCGTATAGGAAGAGATACAGGGTTTTTTTCTTTCTCCCAAGGGTTTTATCTCCCAAGCAGGAAAGCTGGTGTGGAGACCAAGATGGAAAAGGACAGAGTGTGCATGGGTCTGTCTGGCTTGAGCAGAAGCTGACTCAGGAGCCCTTAACAAGCCCCTAGATCCAATACTGCTGTGCAAGGCTTTTGCTCTCCACTCCAGCAGAGCCATAAGTGGAGGGGATATTAGGCGAGAGGGCTATAAATCACACTAGTGGCTGCCTGCTAAAAGTTTTCCAGTGAAAATGTTCCCTCGGATGATTAACCACTGCAAACCAACCCAGTCCCTCTTGAGCTGAGGCGCTGAATGCCAGCAGCTTGTTTTAGCGACTCCGAGTTACTGCTGAATGCAGTTATTGCACTTACACACAAGGATGGAGGTGCAAGCGGTCCAGGACCCTCAAGGAGAAGATACAACGTTTGAAAGTCACCACTTGCTAAGCAGCAGTGAGAGAAGAGTTGCTCACAGAAGAGTTGCTCACAGGCATTGTCCCAGGGGATACTGCAAGGCAGTCCACCTTGCAAGCACCTCCCAGTTGGGGAAAGGCAGCCGTTCACATGAAGGAAGGTGCTGTGGGGGGCAAACACTGGCGTATGTCATGTCATAGAATCATGGAATCATAGAATCATAGAATGTTTTGGGTTGGACGGGACCTTTAGAGGTCATCTAGCCCAACCCCCTGCAGTGAACAGGGACAGCTTTAACCAGATCAGGTTGCTCAGAGCCCCAGCCAACCTGACCTTGAATGTTGCCAGGGATGGGGCCTCTACCACCTCTCTGGGCAACCTGTTCCAGTGCTTCACCACCCCCATTGTAAAAAATTTCTTTCTTATGTCATGTCATCTCTCCAACGAAGGCAAGGGAGATGCACCAACTAGCAGAAGAGGTTGCTCCAAGGAGAACTGTGGTGGGATACAAATGCAGACTGTGCCTGGCACTATTGAATTGGGTTTGTGATGATGGCAAGAGCCAGTTTTTAACTTTCTGACTTGTTTGAGGATGACAGATCTCATGAAACAGCCAAACAGAGCAGCCAGATTTGGAAGAACTGTGACAAGACCTGAGTGAAGCAGGTGAGTGGGCAATATAAAGGCAAATGAAATGCAGTGCCTGCAAATACAGGGTAATAGCGTTTAGAGAGGCACATTCAGACTTCAGTTTAGACACTTTACAGGACTTTCAGCTCACTGTATTATTTCTGAAAAAGGACAGCTCAATGAAGACATGTGCTCAACGTTCAGCTGCTGTCAAAAAAACTACCAGCAAAATATTTTGGAAAGTGTATTAATGTGCCTGCTCTAGGACTTGAGTTAAAGCCAGTCCCCAATTATTACTGATCCAAAGTTTAAAACTATTATATATTGGGCTCGCTGGATAAGACCTATTACCTGCACATAAATCTTGTTCGGGTAAATTTCAGGCCTGTGCACTTCAGACCAGAATTCCCAAATATTTCCCCTGCGTGCATCCTGATCAGCCATACAGCATGCGCTTAACAGCTTGCTCACTGCACAGGAAAGGTGGAGGTGGTGCTGTTGCAGGACTTTTTACCTCCCCTGAAGCAGTTATGGATGGCCAGAGAGATGAGTTTGGATTAGGTGAATGGCAGGGCCCATCTGGTTTGGGATCTGGAAATGCAGCATATCAGGAGCAACAAGCAGTTGGGCAGAACTTGCAGCACCTCTGCAGCTACTCAAAACGGCACCAGATTGACCCAGTCCCTGACTTGCCCTAGACTGGGGGGGGAGCTGAGGTAAAGCTCTTCCTTCATTCCTACCCATTTGCAGCCAGAACAAAGAATATGGGTCTCAGTCTTGAAGCTCACCTAATCTTTCACTCACTGATTGGATTATCATCAATATAATGTCAATTCATGTCACCAAATGCTAATTTTTTCAGACCTGCAATGTTTTACATACTTTGGGAAATCTGCTGTACCTAGGAAGTGTTAAGAGGCCATGCCAAAGATAAGACAAACACAACAAATGAACAAAATGTAACTATTTTTTATGAATGTGCAATGATATAAATGCAAACCTGAATGGGTGGTCCTCAGTTGGGTGAAAGGTAGCCTGAGGAAGTGGGTGTGCAGGACCTGAGCCAGAGGAACTGAGGGAATGCTCCCACGTTCGAAGATGCAGGATTTGGCCCTGATTTTTAGCATTTGACAGCAGCTGTTTAATGCTCAGAATAAATTGGTAATGGCAGTCATAAAAGCATTTTTTAAATTCCTGTTTGTACTATTAAAATATTCAATAATATTATCTAATTGGTTGCTGACTAAAGCATCAGGGAACAGTTTAGTTCACCAGGTTTAGTGCCACAAAGGAATTATTCTTTTAGATCCAGAAGATCCATTGCTAATGAGTTATTTGTGTAGACCTTTGATGTGTTAAAAACCACTGACTAGTGCTAGATATTAATATATCCTACACAAGTAGTTCTTCCATAGTTCTGTAAAGGATGCATCTTAAGGCTTAAGGCACTCTATAACCAGTCCAGATTTCTTTACACATTAATTGTCAGTTATTCTCATGCTTTAGTTTCATAATAATAACAAAAAAAAGAATCTGCACACTTTTAAACTTAGGCACATGTTTATTAGGCACTCTGTTAATTAAGGATTGAAACAGTGCCCTCATATGCATCACTACTTATTCTGAAAAAAAAATAATTGCATAGGTATGGGTTCACGTTTTCTTTTTGAATGTTCAAATGTTCTTTTTCTCAGTGCGAGTGAAAAAAACCCCAGTTGTCTTCATTCCCCGGTAAGCACATTTTCTTTCTACACTCAAATGTCATGTTCTCTCACATCCTTTCACTTTTTTTTGGTCATTAATTCTGTTGCAAGGAAAAAGAAGTGCACACTCCGCTATAGAGCAAAGGAGGTCTGACTGATACTCTCTCTCTCCCCTGACCTTTCTGTAGCACTATTCATTAATATGACTGTACCACTAAGTCTTCTGTTTTGGGGGATTGGGGAACTGCACGGCAATAGCATATTGAGCTTTCCACCTCTAGCTGGTAAGCTTGATACCGCTTAAAAATAGTTATAGTTACAAAGATTGTTAGCAAATATAGGTATTTAGGTAGCAATAACTCATTCTTTCTCTGCAAGTTGCAGAGAAGGAGCTATGTGCCAAATTACAGCTGATTAACATTTTTCAGGTGAAAGAGTAAATTGTGGCCATTTTTCAGTCTTTTTCTGGTTGTCAAAACGTCTCTCCATGTTCAGTGCTTTGAAAATATTTGTTAGCAATATAACAAAACAGACATTTTTATGCTTTATTTTTGAGTTCTTTAGGACTTTATCGGCTCTCACTGTTGGTGAGAGTTGGTGGCATAATTACTAGGGTTTTTTTTCAGAATTGATAAATGTTGCTTGGAGAATTTGTTTCTGAATTCAACAGCACAGGAACTTCTGGTTTAAAAGCAAATTAAACACCTCTTCAGAAAACCTTGCTTGGTAGACGTAAACCAGGCTATTTTTAGCCGCAGCTGGAGTGAAGGAAGAGTAACTACACATCCCATAAGATCACCAATTCCTATCCCTTCTAGACATCTGTCCTTGGTCTTCTACTCCTAACAGCTCTATGTGTGCCTGGATGCTGGGACAGAAAGCAGAGAGCACTACTGTTGTATAGAATAGACACTTCAGTGCACTTAAGTTACTGTATGTAAGCAAATCTCTTCCTCTTTCATTACAAGGTCTTTATAGAGCTCAAGTGTAAGACAAAAATGGTCTCCTAAAGGATAGATGGGGGGTGGCTGGGATAATATGTCCCTTTAACAGGAATGGTTGCATTGCTGGCTTGAAAACAGCTTCTGCTTTTGATGCCATAGAAGGAGAATAATGATTTCTGAAGTCTGAACCTAACTATTCCACCTAGCAGTGCTACAGATTTCAGATAAGGGCACATTACTGTGATATGCCTTTATACGTATCAAGATACCGGTAACCCAACATCCTACTTCTTGAGCGAGCCCTGAGGCAGTTATAACATGACTAATCTCACTTACTTTGACAGTCATTAGGCTGAGATAGCCTGACGTCTACATTTTTTCTCCAAAAGCTGTAACTGGCTTTCTCAATGGGTTAGTTGTGGGCAAGTCTAAGTGGTGCTGCTTTTAATAGCTGGCCTGTGTAACCGTACCCCTCAAATATTCCTGAGAGATTTCAGGAAACATGGTGATATTCCTGACTGGGGTGAAGATCAAGGCAGTGCTGGTCAAATTCCAGAAATATTTATTCAGAAGTAAATCATAAAGTGTTGACTGTCAGAGCCTGCAGCTCCCAATCCAGAACAGTCCAGAATGATCCCTCCCTTCCAGTTATGAAAGGATGCTGAAAAAGAAGCAAGGCAAAAGAAAGAAGAAAAGCAGCCCATTGCCCCCTTGATTAAACCAACCAAAACACACTTCGTGGGTTGTAGAGGTCTGTCTTAATTTGCTGATGCAGGCAACGGGACGGGGCTCTGCAGCCAGAGGAGGAGCAGAGATGTGGTGGGAGCCTCCCCAGGGCTCCGGGCTGAGGCTGAGGCACATCCCGGCGCTCCCGCCAGCCGCCCTGGGCTGGGAGACGTGTGTGGCCTGGCAGGTGACAGGGGGGTGTGTGGCTTGGCAGGTGGCTCTCCCAGCAAGGCGGTTGCAGGAAGGGCTTTCTCAATAACCAGCCAAGAATAAGGATATAATTTTAGAGAGCAGTGTACGGGGTTTTATTCAACACAGTCCTTATGTGCTTAATGAAGCAACTCACATAGCTAAAGGGTTTGCAATATAGACGGCAACTTTTTCTTTTTTTTAAATTTTGTTTTTAAAGGGAAATCTGCTTGCACCAGGCTGTTTTTTGAAGCTGGTAACTCAATTTAGCCTTTACGTTCTTTGAAATTCAAGACAATATATAATGAAGAGCCAGAGTGAAATGACCAATCCGGATGGTTACATCAAGCAAGATATGGGCTGAGACTATCTATTATCATAGTCAAGATAGAAGTGTGATATTATCCAAGAGTGTTTGGAAGACCCAGTCTCTGCTTGGACTCTAGTAGCCAAGCCGAAGTCCCAGGGCTTTACTAACATTAGTAGTGCCCACCTGAAATGGTAATACCATTGGCTCTCATGCTAGAGCTTCATGGGTGACTGACTTGTTTTATACTCTAAAGGAACCCCAAGAGTATCATAGTGGAAACAGGGAAGAAAAAAAAAAAGCCCAAACCTGGAAAACCAAATGTAGTAAAATTGTTAGTAGGAGCTATGAATCTATTTAAGGAGATTTTAATATCTGTTTTTACAATCAATCAATTTGGCAGAACTGAGGTAATTACTGCATGCATGGATACAATGATTTCAGAAGTCACTTAAGAAAAATTGTTTGATCTTGCACTGAAGCAGAGGAGGAGTACTATAATTTGCTCTCCCCATGGGTTTGCTGTGGGGACAGTAAGAAAAGCCTAGTAAATAATAATACCTTAAACTGCAATGAAATTATCTTCTCTGCCTGTTATATGACTAATCTCACCTTCATTAGTTTTAATACTAAGCTTCATAAACAACACCAATCAGAGCAACAGCTACATGAGCTTTTAAAAACAGTGTTTTTCATTCAAAATTAATGATGACACATCACCTGGAAGCAGGAAGGCTTCAGCTAAGAATAAATAATAAGCAAAGTCAGCATGGGTACTTTGCAGGAACGTTACCCAACAAAAAAACAGTCTAAAAGTGATGTACTTGGAGCCATCTGATGTCCTCAAACTGCAGATGAAGGATGCTCACCAACAGTCTGCATGACGTTTTTTTCCTGTGTTCTTAATTATTTGTGGCTTTAGTTTAAAGTAAATGACATAAATAGATGCCAATGAATCTGCCTAGCATCTCAGATTCTTTAAGGGTGTGGTTGCACAGATGCAACCTGTACAGAAGGGGAGCAGAGCAAAGGTCTTTGTCTCTCTGGGTCAGATCAACCCAATTCATCTCCACTAGAGTCACATCACATTCTGTAAACTGCATCAGAATTTCAGAGAAAGCAAGAAACAAGCCCAAAGAAGTCAGTTAAGACCTCAGCAGTTCATAGGAAAACTGCCCATGTATCTTCAGACTTTCAAGGTTGGCTGTGTTTGCAAGAGCAGTACTGGAATCTGCCTCTGATTTTTATTTGGCACAAATGAGATAAATCCACTCGAGTGAGTGAAATGCCATTTATCCAACACGAAAATAAACCAACCACATATGAACTTTCAAGCAAACACTTAAGCCCTTACAGGATTTTTCTTGCAGGATAGGGCAACTTGGGATTCAGGTAAGGAGAAGGGTAATTGTGCCCATTTGATGGAGACCTTGTACAGCTGCCATCGGACTGCACAAGAGGAGAGCAGAGAGAAGCCTCTGCCTAAAGGGGGACACAAAGACAAACTTTTTATTAACAATCCAAGCACTAGAGATGCAACACAGGAAAAATAAACCCAGGTCAAAATCTTGCTGATGCCTGTGGATTTAGAGCCCCCCCAGTTTCACCCCAGAAGAATATCTCTGCAGTTCCTGCAGTAGCTTAATATCTAAAATATATATATATGTCAGAAAGATTTTTTCCAGACCTTTTTTTTTTGGAAGCTGGTGATTTAATTAGCAAAATCAATGTTCTTATGAACTGTGACACATTTACTTAGCAATTACTACCAAATGTGGCTTTCCTGCAAATCTGACAGGACGGATCTGTTGTCTCTCTGTGCTCTGCACCTGAGGGCAGCTGAAGGTACCATGCAGACCTTGCTGAGCTCCTGCTCCAAGCCTCATCCTGGTCAACAAACAGATTCCATTTGACCTTCCTGGAAGCTGGATTAGGCCTTTAAAAGCCATACATTTTAAAACATTCCACGGAGGCTATGTTTGCTCTAAAACCACAGTGAAGTAAATGCAAAACTATATTAATATTTAACATTGGCCTATAAAAACAAGGAACTCAGAGTCAGGACAGCTGGTACAAGTTTAATTCACATCATCATTTCAAAGTGAAAATGCAGAAGAGAACAGAATATCACATCTTCACGTTTGAAATCTATTTCCTTTTCTTCAATATCCAATTTTTCTATTGCTATCCCTACACCTGTTAAATAGCCATGAAAAATATTTTGCATTTATACATTTTTTTGATTTGCTTTTCCTATCTGGTAGTGCTAGTTATACTTAAAGAAAGCAAAACAGAAAAAAAAAAAGAGTCGGGGGGGGGGGAAGAGAATAGATTAGTTAAAAGAAAAACAAACACAAATATTGTGCTTGTGGACTGTATTTAGGGGTTGGCCAGAAGTCTAAGGTCTTGATAGATGGTTCTCGGTGCACAGTTTTATTGCTGGTACACAGCACACTTTGTGCCTTTTGTTTCACTAAACCTGCCAACTTTGGAAATTAGTGACACGGGCATTCAAAATCTTTGACAAGTGGTCAGACTCTGATATACATATTCATACCCCAGTGGTAAATGATGGCAGGAAGTCTCAGATGCAGTAAAAATGAATCCTTTAGTTCAGCCCAACTTCAATGTGATGCTAGTTTCGTAAGCACTTTTACTGTTAAAGCAGGAGCACCTCTTAGATAGCACACTGGGGAGACATCATTTAAAGAAACGTTGCTTTGCTTAAACCAGAAGTCCAAATCTGCTCAGTTCATTTAATATATCTTTTTTTTTTTTTTTCCCTCTAGAATAAATGAATAAGCAGTTCCTTTTGTGGTTTTCCTGATGCTCGGTGACTTGCTATTATTCTTCCAGCAGAAAAAAGATCAGACGCTCATATGAACAGATGTGTCCCTCCTCCTCAGCCCCACGCTCGCCCGCTCCCTTCGGAAAATAAAGGTGACGGGCCTGGTGTTCGACTAAAAGAGGCTGTAAATCTCCCGGGGATATACCGCTACGTCTTTGCACATAAAAAAGTATCGAGGGAAGGAAGCGGGTTAAAAAGCAAAGGGCCTTAGGAATAAATCATACGCCCTGCTTGTGTTTTTAACGCCGAGGGCTGCTGTCACGGACTGCCAACGCAAGAAACCCTTCTGCTTTGGGCGCCAGGCTGGGGGAAGGCACGGGGCGTATTTCGGGGTGGCGGAAAGGCAGACGCCCGCATTTCGGCTCGGCCGCCTTCGCGCAGAGGCTGAACGCCCGAGCTGCCGAGAGCAAGGAGCCCCCGCCACCCAAGGCTGCCCCGGCCGCACTCCCGGCCCCCTCCCGCGCCGTGCGGGCCGGAGCGGGGGCGAAGCTGCGGAGCGAGGAGCGCGGCGGGGCCGGGGCCGGGGCCGGCAGGTGAGCCGCGGGCGCGGCGGGGCGGCCCCGCGGGGGCGCGGCGGGGGGGGCCGGGGGGAGCTGCCCCCACCCCCGGACGCGGCGCAGGGGGCCCCGCTCCGCACCCGGGGCCGCCCCCTGCCTGCCCCGGCGGGGCGGGCGGCGGCGGCGGCGGCGGCGGCGGCGGAGGGGCGATGGCGGGGCGGCGGCGGGCGCTGCTGCTGCGCTGCCTCCTGCTGGGGCTGCTGGGCGGCGGCGGCGGGGGCCAGCCCGGCGGCGGCGAGTACTGCCACGGCTGGGTGGACGGGCAGGGCGGCTACCACGAGGGCTTCCAGTGCCCCGAGGGCTTCGACACGGCGGCCGCCACCATCTGCTGCGGCTCCTGCGCGCTGCGCTACTGCTGCGCCGCCGCCGAGGCCCGCCTGGAGCAGGGCGGCTGCACCAACGACCGGGAGCCCCCGGACCCGGGAGTCACCGCCCGTGAGTGCCCGGCCCGCGGGTCCCGGGGCGGGCGGGAGCCGGACCCCGAGCAGCGGCCCCCGGCCGGAGCCCGGCGGCCGCCCCCGCGGCGGCTGCGGGGTTCCCCGTCCCGTCCGTCCCGTCGCGGCCCGGCCCGTCCCGTCGCGGCGGGTGGGCAGGAGGCGGGCGCGGCTCCGGGCGCGCCCAGGGGGGAGGCGCCGGCCGTGCGGGGCCGCGGGTGGCGGCTGCGGGAGCGGCCCCCGCGGCGGGCGGCGGGGCGGGCGCCCGGGGGTGCGCTCGGTGTCCAAACTTCAGGGTCAGAAGGGGCCCCAGCAGCGCGATCCGTCCTCGCTGGAAGGCGCGTTTGCCCTTGCGCTTGCATCGGCAAACTTCACTGCGTCTGTGGAGGTAACTTTGTCTGTCCCGGAGGTGAGTCTGGGCTCCGGTGCTCTGCAGACACAACCCCACCGTGCCAAGGGGTTTCCAAACAAGAGAAATCCGGCAGCGCACACGGAGACCGGCCTCCCAGGTCACACATTCTGCGCTTATTGCCCACCTTACGAGCGGATCTGACTTAGCAGCATCTGCAGCACTTGAGCTTCACCTGCAGATTCCAGCTGTTAACATTGGACAGCCCCGACAGTTTTGGGGGATGAGGGAGGGGGAAAGGAGCGCGATTCTTCGAGCAAAACGTAACTGGGAGCAGCGAACGGGACACGGTGTAGACAGCTTTTCCCATTGGTAACTATTAAAGCTGTCAACAGAAAGAAATTTTGGCTGGTACATAGAGCGTTTAATTTTGTTCTAATGATCACAGTCGGAAGCTCTGTCTTCTGAGCAGCCCAGTGTGTTAGTGGGACTGAAACGATGTGGGGCTTCGTAA